>NC_056448.1:6258915-6366415 GCF_018296145.1 Oncorhynchus tshawytscha
CTCTCTCCTTCCCTCTTTCTCGCTCTCCCTCTCTCCTTCCCTCTTTCTCGCTCTCTCTCTGCCTGGCTGAATCCCCCTCCCCTGCTTAGGAGTCAGGTTTCTGTGGGATAGAGATACGGAGGCAGGGATGGGGATAGAGACGGGAGGCACGCTAAGGGGGTCGGAGGGAAACCAGAGCTGAACGATACACTCTTTACGCTCGGGAGGGGGGCTCTAAACCTTCCGAGAGGCGTTGCTGTTCAACCAGTCACATAGCTGCCATTGTTGTCCATTTACAGCTTTTTCTGTACCTGCAGAAGACCACTTAGTTTTCCTCTAAAAGGAACTTCTTTACCTCATGTACTGTGCTGCTGTACTTGGGGGATGAAGACTTGTACTTTTGAGTCACTGCTGCTTCTCGTGGCTGTGTGTTTTATTGGCCCCCTCGCTCCCCTTTAATCAAACCCATTCCTATGCGCAGAGGGGAGAGGAGAGCAGCTCTCATAGCCTGCCTCCCAAATGGCACCCTATTCCCTGTAGTTCACTACCAAAAGTAGTGCACTGTAAAGGGAATAGGGGGACATTCAAGACACAGCCCTTGTCCTAGCATGGTTTTATACTGCCTTTCAAAGATAGGCCAAATTTCTTCATGGTTCCCCTCTCTTGGATATTAAACCTATTACTTATAATTTCCTCTGGTAGAATGAGGGAACGGCCATAAAACAATGATTAGGACAGATTTACCGTCCACTTGACGCCAGCACATTGTTAGTTGGCCTGTAAGGAAAATACAAGGCTCCAGACCGAAGATAACCATTAAGGCTTGTATAAACAGGGTTTGGATGGCTGTGTGCGTGCGCACGCGTGCGCGTCCTGGTGCTTTGGGCTGGTTGCTTTTCTTGTGCGAATTCCAGAAATTCCGATACTGTTTTCTTGGATGATTAGTGTGAAAGGAAGGATGCAACAAGCGGTATTTGGCATATTTCCTTTTGTGCACTGTGATGTTGATTGTACTTTTGACTCATAGGGCTTTGTAGTTGCACATATTGTGAAATGTCTACAGTATTTAGTCAGAGTTGGAAGTTGTAAAACAGTTTTGTTTGTCTTTCATCTCCCTTGTATCATTACTTTTATTGAGTAGTTGGTGTTTGATAAGACTCCCTCTCCCAGCTCTCAGCCACTGCATCACCATGCTGGTTAAAAGACAGATTTGTTTTCCTGTTGACTCACTAATGGAAGTCAATCTTGGCCAGTCTGCTTCCCCTCTATCTTCTACTCTCATCTCGCCTTTTATCCCTCTATCCTCATCTGTCCTATCATCTTTCCTTACGAATGACTCATTTCTAAATGAGTGAAATATGTTATTTGTCAACTGTTGTATCTTCAGTCCAGTGTTGTAACCATCCTCTCTCTTTCTCTCCTCTTATAGATTCCCAGGCTCTCCAGGAGTCGGGTGACAGATCCCACTGGTGTGTGGTTGCGTACTGGGAGGAGAAGACACGCGTGGGGCGCCTCTACTCGGTCCAGGAGCCTTCCCTGGACATCTTCTACGACCTACCTCAGGGGAACGGCTTCTGCCTGGGCCAGCTCAGCTCCGACAACAAGAGCCCGCTAGTTCAAATGGTGCGGACCAAGATTGGCTACGGCATCCAGCTGAGTCGCGAGCCCGACGGGGTGTGGGTGTACAACCGCAGCTGCTACCCCATCTTCATCAAGTCGGCCACACTGGACAATCCCGACTCGCGGACTTTACTGGTGCATAAAGTGTTCCCCGGATTCTCCATTAAGGCCTTCGACTTTGAGAAGGCAGACAGCCTGCAGAGGCCTAACGATCACGAGTTCACACAGCAGCCGAGGACTGGGTTTACTGTACAGATCAGCTTCGTGAAGGGCTGGGGTCAGTGCTACACAAGACAGTTTATTAGTAGCTGCCCCTGTTGGTTGGAGGTTATATTCAACAACCAATAGCAGCAGATGGATTAACCTTCCTCTCCCGAGGAGTGTACCGAGGACACGGACTAGTCCTTTACTTATGCTTCTTTTTCCTTTTTTCTCAGAAGACAGAGGTTTAAAAATAAAGATGTTTAAAGAGAAAAGAAGAGACAAGCAAACCCCAATGAACTTGTTTAATATGACAAATTACTCTAAGATTGAATTAAAGTGAAATAAAAAGCGAAAATGTATTTTATGTTATATATAAATATATTATTACTTGTAAATATGAAGACGTTTTATATGCATCATTATTTATGTATTGTGCAATGTGTTGATGAGAAAAAAATTAAATAAGATGCACTTTGCTTAATATAAATGCAAACAAAGAAATGCCAAAATAAAAATAAAAATAAATGTTTCTACTGGCGTTTATTTGCTGTGGGTGTACTGTAGGTGCCAAGGAAAATGCTAATCTTCTTATATGATAATGTCTTCCACTGTAGACCCAAAAGAGGCTGAAATGAGTAGCTAACATACACTACAATTGTCAGTTGTCACGAAGTGTTCCCCATATCACTAAAACAGTGAGCCTTTCGAACCGGAGCACACACAGATGGAAGGTGACAGTAATTTGGCATTTGGATTTGGTAAGGCAACTAAATATTGACAGAC
The DNA here is from genome assembly GCF_018296145.1 of Oncorhynchus tshawytscha. Taxonomy (NCBI): domain Eukaryota; kingdom Metazoa; phylum Chordata; class Actinopteri; order Salmoniformes; family Salmonidae; genus Oncorhynchus; species Oncorhynchus tshawytscha. The sequence goes on from NC_056448.1 coordinate 6,261,502, forward strand.
CCCTATCCAACATGACACAATCCACCTGCCTAACCTTGTCATTGTAAACAACGTCAACAAATTGTGGTTTATTTTCTATTTTGTTTTACAGCTATTGTGCCATTTACAGTCATTTAACACAGCTTAAACTCACATCTGTCTGTCACCCTCTTCTGAAATGCTTGTTGGGGCTTTTTCTCTTCTTCTACTGGTTGTTTTCTGAAGAATTCGTGTTCTCTCCTTCCTCTCTTATTAACCAACCTAAGCCCTATACTTACGTACCTGGTTTGAGGAGTTAATAAAGTACATTTTGACGAACTCGGGATAACTGGTACCTTACCATAGCCAGGTCATTTCTATGGCAATGAATCCTTCAGAACCTAGAAAGGTTAACTTCATATCAGAGGCTGGTGGGAGGAGCTATAGGAGGACGGACTCATTGTAATGGCTGGAATGGAACAAATGGAACTCATTCCATTCCAGCCAATACAACGAGCCCGTCCTCCTATAGATCGCTCTCTGAACTCCATTTATCCTGAATGACGTGTCTTGAGCCGCGAGTTGAGGACCAATGAAATAAGATTCCCTCCCTCTCGCAAAAATTGCGTCATCACGCAAACATCTTCGTTTGAGGAAGACAACGGATCATATTTTAATGCGTTTTGTGTATGAAAGTAGTCGAGTTAAAATACCTATCACATCAAACGTTTAGTAATGACAGAGTGCATTTGGAACTTCGCACACAGTAACACTTGTATTAATACAATTGTTTTATCGATAGGAGTGGTGGAAAAAACCATGCTTGTGCATTGATAAGCACACCGAAGGCGGCATTAACAATAAGTAATCAAATCAGGATGCATTTCAACAAGCTTATTGTTGAAATACCCATTGTCTGTGGAATTAACAGATGAACATGTGCCACTGCCACGGCCATGGATTGATGTTTCAGTATTGTCTCAGTGAAGGGTTCGGCAAGCCACGTGCGACATGCACATGCAGTTACAAGCCTGCTTGAGTTAGCGGCAGGCGGTCGGAACAATATCCACCGTCATAGTACGGATGAAGCCGGAGCTGGAATGTGAAGCTGGCTCGCTTTAGAAAACCCCGAGTAGATCTAGTTTCAATCATAGTATACCCCTCTGCTCTGATGACATCACAGGAAGGAAGCCATAATAATGACATACAGGAGCCTATAAAAGTAACAGGCACTTAAAACACTGTCTGTGTCTGGCTGGCAGAGCAGTCTGACAACCAGCACAACAGCATGCAGGGCTGTGCAGCGCTGCCCAGCTATCTCTTAACTAGTGTGTGTGTGCCCGGCTTCTAGCTAGCAGATGGCATGTAATTAGTGTTTTCCTTCAGCTAAAAGAGAACTTAATGACACTGAGAGTCTCTTTACAAAGAGAGAAACACTAATGAAGGACTTTCAGAGTTACAAGGTGAGACTCATAGATTGGTTCAGCAGATTCAAATTTGCACAAATGTGCTATTTAGCTGTGGAAGTGAAGAAATTCAAGTGTAGGAGAAAACACATTTCTCCAAAACAAACTGTAGCCTACACTGCCTGAAATAAAAAAAACTGTAGCCCACCCTCCTTTCAATTTTGCCTTAAGTAACCTTCTGTAACCATATAAAACGTAACATATCATACTAATTTGAGTGTCCCGGATTTACAGTGCCTTCGCAAAGGATTCAGACTTTTTCCACGTTTTGTTTTACAATACAGCCTTATTCTAAAATAGATTTTTAAAATCTGCACACTCCATAATGACAAAGCAAAAATGTAATTCATTTTAAATTCATTTTTTATTTATAAAAAATATATTTACATGAGTATTCAGACCATTTACTCAGTACTTTGTTGAGCACCTTTGGCAGTGTTTACAGCATCAAGTCTTCTTGGGTATGACTACAAGCTTGGCACACCTGTATTTGGGGAGTCCCCCCCATTCTTCTCTGCGGATCTTCTCAAACTCTGTCAGGTTGGATGGGAAGCATTGCTGCACAGCTATTTTCAGGTCTCTCCAGACATGTTCGATCGTGTTCAAGTCCGGGCTTTGGCTGGGCCTCTCAAGGACATTCAGAGACCTGTCCCGAAGCCACTACTGCGTTGCCTTGGCTGTGTGCTTAGGGTCGTTGTCCTGTTGGAAGGTGAACCTTCGCCCCCGTCTGAGTGCCTAAGTGCTCTGGAGCAGGTTTTCATTAAGGATCTCTCTTTACTTTGCTCCGTTTATCTTTGCCTGAATCCTGACTAGTCTCCCTGCCACTGAAAAACATGATTTATTTTATTTATATTATTTAACTTCTATTTAAACAGAGTCACATTGAGATTAGAAATCTATTTTGCAAGAGAGCCCTGTACACATTACAATAAAAAACAGAATAAAACATACATGTGTATAAAGCAATATAATTCAGCACAATAAACAAAAATAAACATTTAATAAAAGCAATCACATTCAACTACGTAGAGGTCCTCAATCAATCAAAGCAAGGTTTTAAAACAGAGGTTGCCGCATGCATGTAAACAACATCGCCAAAATCCTATACAGGGAGAAGCGTTGTTTGTACCATCTTTGTTCTATTTTTAATACTAAGGCATGATTTATTTCGATATGAAAAAGCAATCTTGGATCTTAGCTTCTTAGTCAGATTTTCTATATTTGTTACGAAGGTCAACTTGTCATCAATCCAGGCACCCAGGTACTTATATTGAGAAACGAGCTGAATTTGGGCTCCATTTATAGCGTAGATATGCAGGTCCTCAGGGTCAACATTTTGTGACCTAGAGAACAGCATGAGCTTGGTATTACTTGTATTTAACACTAATGTAAGATCTGTAAGTGATTTCTGAATTTAATCAAAGTCATGCTGAAGTACACGAATGGCCTGCTGCACTGAGGTGGCACAGGAATACAAAACGGTGTCATCTGCATAGAGATTAATGTTACAAGTATTAACAGTGTTTCCTATCTCATTAATATGCAAAGTGAACCATAATGGACCCAAAATCAAACCCTGAGGAACACCTTTTTGAATCTCAAGAAATTCAGATTTAACCCCATCTATGAAGATAGCCTGAGTTCTGTCGCTAAGATAATTCTGAAACCATAAACAGGCTGTATATCCCAGGCCTACTCTTGATCATATCCTCAGCAAAGCAGAATGATCAACAGTGTCGAATGCCTTTGACAGGTCAATAAACAAGATGGCACAGCTCTTTTTAGCATCCAAGGCATTGACAAGATCATTAACAATTAGCGTCGTTGCTATGCAATCAGGGTTTAGGTGCTCCATCATGCTGGAAAAGGCATTGTTCGTCACCAAACTGTTCCTTGATGGTTGGGAGAAGTTGCTCTCGGAGGATGTGTTGGTACCATTCTTTATTCATGGCTGTGTTCTTTGGCAAAATTGTGAGTGAGCCCACTCCTTTGGCTGAGAAGCAACCCCACACATGAATGGTCTCAGAATGCTTTACTGTTGGCATGACACAGGACTGATGGTAGCGCTCACCTTGTCTTCTCCGGACAAGCTTTTTTCCGGGTGCCCCAAACAATCGGAAAGGGGATTCATCAGAGAAAATGACTTTACCCCAGTCCTCAGCAGTCCAATCCCTGTACCTTTTGCAGAATATCAGTCTGTCCCTGATGTTTTTCCTGGAGAGAAGTGACTTCTTTGCCTCCCTTCTTGACACCAGGCCATCCTCCAAAAGTCTTCGCCTCACTGTGCGTGCAGATTCACTCACACCTGCCTGCTGCCATTCCTGAGCAAGCTCTGTACTGGTGGTGCTCCGATCCCGCAGCTGAATCAACTTTAGGAGACGGTCCTGGCGCTTGCTGTACTTTTTTGGGCGCCCCTGAAGCCTTCTTCACAACAATTGAACCGCTCTCCTTGAAGTTCTTGATGATCCGATAAATGGTTGATTTAGGTGCAATCTTACTGGCAGCAATATCCTTGCCTGTGAAGCCCTTTTTTGTGCAAAGCAATGATGACAGCATGTGTTTCCTTGCAGGTAACCATCGTTGACAGAGGAAGAACAATGATTCCAAGCACCACCCTCCTTTTGAAGCTTCCAGTCTGTTATTCGAACTCAATCAGCACGACAGAGTGATCTCCAGCCTTGTCCTCGTCAACACTCACACCTGTGTTAACGAGGGAATCACTGACATGATTGTGGCAAGGCTGAAATGCAGTGGAAATGTTTTGGGGGATTCAGTTAATTTGCATGGCAAAGAGGGACTTGCAATTAATTGCAATTCTTCTGATCCCTCTTCATAACATTCTGGAGTATATGCAAATTGCCATCATACAAACTGAGCAGCAGACTTTGTGAAAATGTATATTTATGTCATTCTCAAAACATTTGGCCACGACTGTACATTAACCAAGTATTCAAGAATCTTAGCTAAACAAGGTAGTCTTGAAATGGGGTGATAGTTGTCAAGATCATTTGTATCCCCACCCTTATGGAGTGGCAGCACATATGTGGATTTCCATGCTTTTGGAACACTTGTTAAATTAAAAATATGGGCTACTGAGACAGAAATAAGGTGAGCTGCACACTTAAACAAACCAGGCTCCAGATGATCAGCCCCTGGGGATTTTTTTCTGTCTAACGTTAACAAAGCATCCCAGACCTCTTTATCAGTGAATTTCCGAAAAGAAAATTCCTGACCAGCATTTTCAGTACCATTCAATAGATTTTCACCATCCACATCCAAACTACTCTTCTCAAGAGCTGGCTTTGAAAAACGTTAAAATATAAAGCCCGCAGAGATACAACGGTGATTAAATGCATTAGTGACATCAATTTTGTCAGTAATAGGGCCAGAATCTAAATACATTTCTTGGGGGGAGAAGAAGAGACACAAACCTTCAGTGATTTAACAGATTTCCAAAATTTTGCTGGGTTCCCTGTACATTCAGATAGTGTTTGAACATAATAATCTGATTTAGAATTTATAACTAGTTTTACACACAGATTTCTCAATCGCCTGAAAGACTGCCCGTCTGGGCCCAAGTCTGTGAATCTAGCTTTGGCCCAGGCAGCATCTCTCTACCATGCTTCACAGTAGGGATGGTGCCAGGTTTCCTCCAGACGTGACGGTTGGTATTCAGGCCAAAGAGTTTAATTTTGGTTTCATCATACCAGAGAATCTTGTTTCTCATGGTCTGAGGGTCTTTAGGTGCCTTTTGGCAAACTTCAAGTTGTAGAAACTTCTCAAGGATGATCAATGGAAACAGGATGCACCTGAGCTCAATTTCAAGTCTCATAGCATAGGGTCTGAATACTTATATATATATATATATATATATATATATATTAATTAACAAATATTTCTAAAAACCTGTTTTCGCTTTGTCATTATGGGGTATTGTGTGTAGGTTGCTGAGATGTTTTATTTATTTAATCCATTTTACAATAAGGCTGTAACATAACAAAATGTGGAAAAAGTGAAGGGGTCTGAATACTTTCTGAACGCACTGTCCATTTACTGTTATGTCTAGTCTATGAGATCAGCGTTTGCCCAGCATCTAAAATAGCATCCTATTCCCTATATAGTGCACTACTTTTGACCACAGCCCTATATAGGGAATAGAGTGCCATTTGAGATGCACCATAATGTCTAGACTACTGCTGTCTGTCAGATGAACGTCTGCCCAAGGGATTACTAGAGTAAACCAACTGCACCAAATGGCACCCTAATTCCCTATACAGTGCATTACTTTTGACCAAAGCCCTATGCGATTCCATGTGGGTCCTGGTCAAAAGTAGTGCACTGCAAGTGGAATTGGGTACCATTTGAGACTCAGTCTAAACCTGATTTACCCACACTCACTGTCTCATCTAGGGACCTACATTCACCAAGACCCAGTTTCCACTAACTCCCACCAGCCCCCAGAGAATGCTTTTAGAACTTTAGAAGGAAATAGAGCATTGATTCCGTTATAACCACGACACTGTTTGTTAATCCGTTGTACGAGGAATGGAGTTGACCCCGGTCTGGATTCCCTTTTCTCTGGACCGAACAGAGAGGGTCTGGCGGTATAGGACTGGTGGGCTGGGTTTGCGGTATAGGGCTTGTACTGTGCATAGGGAATGAAAGCTGGAGCTAGGCTAGGGCCAGGGCTGGTGCTGGGCCTGAGGGATAGGTATGAGGCTGGGCTGCATGGGGCTGGAGCTAGGCTAGGGCCAGGACTGGTGCTGGGCCTGAGGGATAGGTATGAGGCTGGGCTGCATGGGGCTGGAGCTAGGCTAGGGCCAGGGCTGGTGCTGGGCCTGAGGGATAGGTATGAGGCTGGGCTGCATGGGGCTGGAGCTAGGCTAGGGCCAGGGCTGGTGCTGGGCCTGAGGGATAGGTATGAGGCTGGGGCTACATGGGGCTGGGGCTAGAGCCAAGGCTAAAACTGGGGCTGAGGGTAGAACCAGGGCTTGGTGGGAGTCTATTCCTTGGCAGTAGTAGACTTCAGGCGGTGCCCTCACTAGCTGCTGTAGTTCATGGCTTCAGCTAATTCTGGGGAGGGGTGGTGGCAGTGAGCTGGGGAGTGGTGGTGGCAGTGAGCTGGGGAGTGGTGGTGGCAGTGAGCTGGGGAGGGGTGGTGGCAGTGAGCTGGGGAGGGGTGGTGGCAGTGAGCTGGGGAGGGGTGGTGGGAGTGAGCTGGGGAGGGGTGGTGGGAGTGAGCTGGGGAGTGGTGGTGGCAGTGAGCTGGGGAGGGGTGGTGGGAGTGAGCTGGGGAGTGGTGGTGGCAGTGAGCTGGGGAGGGGTGGTGGCAGTGAGCTGGGGAGGGGTGGTGGCAGTGAGCTGGGGAGGGGTGGTGGCAGTGAGCTGGGGAGGGGTGGTGGCAGTGAGCTGGGGAGGGGTGGTGGCAGTGAGCTGGGGAGGGGTGGTGGCAGTGAGCTGGGGAGGGGTGGTGGCAGTGAGCTGGGGAGGGGTGGTGGCAGTGAGCTGGGGAGGGGTGGTGGCAGCTGGGGAGTGGTGGTGGCAGTGAGCTGGGGAGTGGTGGTGGCAGTGAGCTGGGGAGGGGTGGTGGCAGTGAGCTGGGGAGGGGTGGTGGCAGTGAGCTGGGGAGGGGTGGTGGCAGTGAGCTGGGGGGGGGGTGGTGGCAGTGAGCTGGGGAGGGGTGGTGGCAGTGAGCTGGGGAGTGGTGGTGGCAGTGAGCTGGGGAGGGGTGGTGGCAGTGAGCTGGGGAGGGGTGGTGGAGTGAGCTGGGGAGGGGTGGTGGCAGTGAGCTGGGGAGGGGTGGTGGCAGTGAGCTGGGAGCTGGGGAGGGGTGGTGGCAGTGAGCTGGGGAGGGGTGGTGGCAGTGAGCTGGGGAGGGGTGGTGGCAGTGGGCTGGGGAGGGGTGGTGGCAGTGAGCTGGGGAGGGGTGGTGGCAGTGAGCTGGGGAGGGGTGGTGGCAGTGAGCTGGGGAGGGGTGGTGGCAGTGAGCTGGGGAGGGGTGGTGGCAGTGAGCTGGGGAGTGGTGGTGGCAGTGGGCTGGTGAGTGGTGGTGGCAGTGAGCTGGGGAGGGGTGGTGGCAGTGGGCTGGTGAGTGGTGGTGGCAGTGAGCTGGGGAGGGGTGGTGGCAGTGAGCTGGGGAGGGGTGGTGGCAGTGAGCTGGGGAGGGGTGGTGGCAGTGGCTGGGGAGGGGTAGTGGCAGTGGGCTGGGGAGGGGTGGTGGCAGTGAGCTGGGGAGGGGTGGTGGCAGTGAGCTGGGGAGGGGTGGTGGCAGTGAGCTGGGGAGGGGTGGTGGCAGTGAGCTGGGGAGGGGTGGTGGCAGTGAGCTGGGGAGGGGTGGTGGCAGTGAGCTGGGGAGGGGTGGGTGGCAGTGAGTGGGCTGGGGAGGGGTGGTGGCAGTGGGCTGGGGAGGGGTGGTGGCAGTGAGCTGGGGAGGGGTGGTGGCAGTGAGCTGGGGAGGGGTGGTGGCAGTGAGCTGGGGAGGGGTGGTGGCAGTGAGCTGGGGAGGGGTGGTGGCAGTGAGCTGGGGAGGGGTGGTGGCAGTGAGCTGGGGAGTGGTGGTGGCAGTGAGCTGGGGAGGGGTGGTGGCAGTGAGCTGGGGAGGGGTGGTGGCAGTGGGCTGGGGAGGGGTGGTGGCAGTGAGCTGGGGAGGGGTGGTGGCAGTGAGCTGGGGAGGGGTGGTGGCAGTGGGCTGGGGAGGGGTGGTGGCAGTGGGCTGGGGAGGGGTGGTGGCAGTGGGCTGGGGAGGGGTGGTGGCAGTGAGCTGGGGAGGGGTGGTGGCAGTGGGCTGGGGAGGGGTGGTGGCAGTGAGCTGGGGAGGGGTGGTGGCAGTGAGCTGGGGAGGGGTGGTGGCAGTGAGCTGGGGAGGGGTGGTGGCAGTGAGCTGGGGAGGGGTGGTGGCAGTGAGCTGGGGAGTGGTGGTGGCAGTGAGCTGGGGAGGGGTGGTGGCAGTGGGGAAAACAGGAAAAGGGAAAGGGGGATACCTAGTCAGTTGTACAATTGAATGCATTCAACTAAAATGTGTCTTCCACATTTAACCCAACCCGAGGGGTGGTGTCACAGCCTCACAAGACCCCGGCCCCAATTATTTTTTAGATATAATTCCAGTTAAACTATTACTATTAGCTACCATTGTTGCCAGCTAATAGACTATACTAATGCTATGCTAATAGACTTTACTAATAGACTATACTAACACAACTACTACTTCTACTACTTATACTACCACTACTACTAATACTAGGATCTTAATTTGAGCCAGTTTGCTACAGCAGGAAAATAATCCTGCGCAACAAGAAATATGAATTATTTTGAGGATTATAACTAATGGACATTTTTGTAGGGGTTCATACATTTTTAGTAATGCAAAATCAAGTCTGAAATGTGCAGCCTTTTTAAACCTCAAATATTTTACAAGTTTAAAATGTCCTATATTGCCGTTCTCCTGCAACAGGGGGATCAAATTACGGTCCTACATCTGTACTACTACTATTGTCACAACTATTACTACTGTTACTACGATTAGGGCAGCAGGTAGCCTAGTGGTTAGAGTGTTGGGACAGCAACCAAAAGGTCGCTGATTCAAATACCTGAGCTGAAAAGCTGTCAATGTTCCCTTGAGCAAGGCACTAAACTCTAATTTGCTCCAGGGGTGCCGTACTACTACGGTTGACACTGTAAAAACAACACATTTTACTGCACATATCCAGTGTATGTGACAATAAGTTGTTTTTTTTACTACTGCACACTGCTAACCCTAATGCCTAACTTTAAATGAAGACCAAAAAGTGCATTTTTGCTTTAATAAAAGATACAATATAGCCAATTTTGACGTTGCAGCTGGCCTATCTAAGGGGAAAAAAATCTAAATTCTGCTTTCAGGACAAGACTCATGACAATAAACATTAACCTGCCTACTAATACTACTACTATCCCTAATTAAAATGGTTAGTCTACTAGTACTCTGAACACTAACACTTCTGTTTGCACATTAAAAAAAACTGCCTATTAATATTATTACACTGTACAAAGGAGCTCTCTAACAGTGTGTTGTTTGATATCCATACATAGTGGCTCAACAGACAGACTGTTCTATACATACACCGACTGGTCACTGCCAGCCAGACATCCAGGCACAGTGGCTCCACCATTCCAGAGACGTCACATCACAAGGGGTCTTTTCTCGGCACTCGCCTGGCCTTTCCCTGCAGTGGATCTCCAGACTGTGGCTCCAGTCTGCAGGCCATAACCAGGCCCCGGCCCATGTGTCACCCCAGTGCGACCACTGACAGAGGAGAGGAGTGTTCAGAGTGTTCCGAGCTCCAGACTGCAGCAGGAGCCAGGCCATGTTGATGAATGAGCTGGAGTTCCCCTGAGCTATGTCGGGTCGCTGGGCATGGGGCTGGAGGGGTGTGCGTGCGTGCTGTGTGGATACCTAAGTGAGTACACGTCTCTAGTTTGGCCCTGGCTAAGACCTGGGGTCTGGATAGTGTTTTGGGACTCGGACAGGTCTGAGGCCCACAGAGACTATCTAAACAAACACAGGACCAGAGCTGCTTTCTCCAGGAACAGGGCACCCTGTCTGCTGCCCTGCGGAACCCAGCCTAGGACCCCTGGAGCTGAGGTGGGGAGAGAGGATGCAAGGGGGTGTGAAGGTGGAAATGGTGGGACAGTAGAGTGAGGGTACTAGGGATCTGTTTGCTATTGTTAGTTTTCTGTGTGTGATGAGAAGGCAACTACTCGTCAGTCAGTCACTCAGTCACTCATGACAGCAGTTCTCCTGACCTCCTCTCCCTGATGACTGTAGACCAACTTCCCTGCTGGAATCCACAACGGTGTCAGTCTGTAGGTGCTGCTGGGTGGGCTACGCTCAGCCTTCACAAACGGACCCCTCCAATCAGCTCCACACAGATCTGCCTGGTGGGGCCAGTCTGGCGGAGGGGAATGGTCAGTGAGGATGGGAGGTGCCAGTGCGGTGGGGTGATCATGGATTAGAGGGGGGGTTCTGCTGTTCGGGCACACAACATTTTTTCTGGAGGCAAGCCGAAGTTTGGAGCCGAAGTCTACACCCCTCCGTTGGTGATTGGTCAACAGTAGGGATTCTTCAATAAGGTCTTTGTTGTCATTCAACAGGATGGCTTGTTTTCATGCACCTTTTTTCATTGAGAAATACTGTACCAACATCTTAGTTAGATGTAAAATTGTGCGAGTAAGAACTCCTCGGCAAAAACATTAGAATTAATGACTTATCTTAGATTAATTCAGACTATACTGGCTATGGTGTCTCAAAATGGACAAATAAACGACTGCTGTTTTTTTCAAGCTAATGTCTTTTAAGGGAGTATGCGATCACACTCGTTCGGCTAGGTGCCAGTCGTCAAACTGATGCGTGTGTGTGTGTGTGTGTGTGTGTGTGTGTGTGTGTGTGTGTGTGTGTGTGTGTGTGTGTGTGTGTGTGTGTGTGTGTGTGTGTGTGTGTGTGTGTGTGTGTGTGTGTGTGTGTGTGTGTGTGTGTGTGTGTGTGTGTGTGTGTGTCTAGCATACCTCCTGAGTACAGCATACCTCCCTGAGTACACGTCTCTGGGAGACACAAAGCCGACCCCATCTCCCTCCTTACCCCATCACCCATATCCCCCCCATCCCCCTCTTCCTCTCTTCCACTGGGGGAGAGATAAGGCACTTTACTGTCTGTCTGCTCAGTCTCAGCAGGGAAGGAGGGTGAGGTGGCCTGTTTACAGGGTGGGCGTGTTGCAAGTCTTGGAGGGGGGGAGGAGGGAGGCAGCCACTTCAAGCATTCTTATGCTTAATTATTTCCCTAAGCTGCCCTGCAGTTGTATTCATAATGCTTTCTAAACCCCCCCAAAACTAGGAGGGGTTCAGTTTAGTCATCAACTTAAACAAGCAGAATATCCCTCTGTTTGACTTCTTTGAACATTATGTGAAAGGTTGTGGTCTATCCCTTTAAAAAACGAAGTAGCATTTTTGGTGAATGATTACCTCTTCTTTTCAAGCACACATATTTTGAAACTGCACACAAGGCAAGCAGACGAATCGACTGGGCTCTCTCTCTGGTACAGAGCCTTCAGAAAGTTTTCACACCCCTTGACTTTTTCCACATTTTGTTGTGTTACAGCCTGAACTTAAAATGGATTAAATGATCATTTTTGTCACTGGCCAACACACAATACCCCATCATGTCAAAGTGTCACATTTCTTTTTACAAATTAATAAAAAATGAAAAGCTGAAATGTCTTGAGTCAATAAGTATTCAACCCCTTTGTTATGTCAAGCCTAAATAAGTTCATGAGTAAAAATGTGCTTAACAAGTCACATAATAAGTTGCATGGACTCACTCTGTGTGATTTTCAATGACAACATCATCTCTGTACCCCACACATACAATTACCTGTAAGGTCCTTCAGTCGAGCAGTGAATTTCTAACACAGATTCAACCACAAAGACCAGGGAGGTTTTCCAATGCCTTACAAACAAGGGCACATAATGGTAGATGGGTACAAAAAAATGCAGACGCTTTGGATGGCATATCAATACACCCAGTCATCACAAAGCTACAGATGTCCTTTCTAACTCAGTTGCCGGAGAGGAAGGAAACCGATCTGGGATTTCAACAATGGTGACTTTAAAATAGTTAGAGTTTAATGGCTATGATAGGAGAAACTTAGGATGGATCAACAACATTGTGGTTACTTCACAATACTAACCTAATTAAAAGAGTGAAAATAAGAAAGCCTGTACAGAATAACATGCACACTGTTTGCGATAAAGTACTAAAGTAAAACAGCAAAGAAAATGGCAAAGAAATTCGCTTTATATCCTGATTAAAAAGCATTTGGGGCAAATCCAAGACAAAATCTTATTGAGTAACACTCTTCATCATTTCATGCATGGTCGTGGTTGTATCATGTTATGGGCATGCTTGTCATTGGCAAGGAAAGGGGAGTTTTTTATGACAAAAATAAACAGAACATAGTTAAGCACAGGCAAAATCCAAGATGAAAACCTAGTTCAGTCTGCTTACCAAACACACTGGGAGAAAAATTCACCTTTCAGCAGGAAAATAACCCAAAACACAATGCCAAATAATGTGCCAAATATTGACTGTAGTTGCTTACCAAGATGACATTAAATGTTCCTGCGTGACCTGGTTACAGTTTTGACTTAAATTGGCTTGAAAATCTATGGCACGACTTAACAATGATCAACAACCAATTTGGCAGAGCTTGATTCTTTTTTCAAAGAATAATGTGCAATTATTGAACATTCCAGGTGTCCAAAGCTTTTAGAGATTTAACCAGAAAGACTCATAGCTGTTATCACTGCTAAAGGTGATTCTAACATGTACTGACTCAGGGGGTTGAACACTTACCTAATCAATATACATTAGTGTTTAATTTTTATATTTTACAAATGTTAGAATTTTTCTTCCACTTTGACATTAGAGAATTTTGTGTAGTATTTTGTGTAGATTGACAACAAAAAAAGACAATTAAATACACTTGAATCCCACTTTGTTACACAACAAAATGTGGAAAAAGTCAAGAGGGTGAATAATTTCTGAAGGCACTGTATGTCCAACAAGGGCCCAGCCAGACTGTGCTGCAGCACTAGGAGTGAGTTAGCCACAGAACTGGGTTCAATTAGTATTTGAAATACTTTGAGAATTTCCTTGACCCTGCCTGTAGAGACAGATGGCTGGGGTTTGCCCTTGTGAGGCTATATCCATTTTCAGAAATGTTGGTAAATTAGCTTTTATTGTTAAAGGGAAATTTGAACATGTTTCGACATCATATTCATAATCTCCAGCAGCACCTCAACATCAACACATGTAAAAATGGCACGTTCCTTTAATTACACACACATGAAGGCACCCATAAACAATAATTTCTGATGAAAAAACACAAATGTGAAACATTTGTTTAAATAGCATTTTGGAAATCAACTCTTAATTTGTCCATTGATCCAGGGAAGATCAATCAAGCACAGAGAAATTATTTCTAAAGATGTCAAATACTGTTTGAACCCAGGTCTGTTTGGCTAAGGGTTCTGGCGTAGTCAGAAGAGAGAGGGTGGGGTTGTCATTAACTCAGCGTAGGCCAAACATCTAGCCCAGCTTCCTTTTCCCAGCCAGTGTGACTGTGTGTGTGTGCTTGCTTACGTGCGCGCGTGTGTATGTATGTGTGCGTCAGTGGAGGCTGGGAGACCAACAAATGTAACATAAAAAAATGTATTAAAGACGTTTATAGTCAAATATTATGGGGAATGGGAATGAGAGGGCTACTTCCACAGTGTTGGGAAGGGATCACAGCAGTGACAGGGGTTGAGGTGTTCAGAGGCTTCAAGGCAGGACAGGCTCATCACAGATGGATGGTGTTGGAGAAGAGCTCAACTTGTCCACTGAGGGCAGGAAAGGATTAGACTGGGAAGTCAAAAAACAATAACACAACAGCTAGACAAAAGAGATAAGAATTAGTTTGTCCAAGCAAGGATTAAAATCACATTGAGGTGTGATAATGTGACTGTGTTTCTCTCATTACATAGAGTAATGAGAGAACATTTAGGGCCTACTCACATAGCTTGGAGAGGAAACATTTAAACATCCAGTGGATGAAAGGGCACATGAGACACATGGCTTAAGTTCTTATCAGAGAGTTGACACTGGTAGTGGAGTGGCCATTAATCAGGGAAACGGAGGGGACTTAGCTATAAATACTAATAGAAGATACATTCCATTACAGCAGCGCCATCATAGGTTTGGGCAACAAGTTTCTCCATGAAGTTAAATGCAGACATCTCAGAATTCACAAAGTCTAACACAGACTGTGTGTGTGTATGCATGAAAAAGACAGAGACAAACAGGGACTGAATGGAACAACTATGACTCATGTTGGAAGACGGCGATCCACTGATAATGAATGGACTTATGGAATCTGTTTACGTTGATCTGGTGGCATGAATGAACAGTGAGTGTGTGTGTGTGTGTGTGTGTGTGTGTGTGTGTGTGTGTGTGTGTGTGTGTGTGTGTGTGTGTGTGTGTGTGTGTGTGTGTGTGTGTGTGTGTGTGTGTGTGTGTGTGTGTGTGTGTGTGTGTGTGTGTTTGCGTGCGTGCGTGTGTGTGTGTGTGTACTGTACACCACCATAACTGTCTATAAGTACTATACAGAGTTCACTTTAAAGTATAGTGGGAGGCTCCACTATTCCAGTTTTCTCATCGGAGCTGCACCATCACAGACATCATTGATCATTTTTTTAATGTACTTTTTCAAATTCATGCAACATAATACCTGTGATAATGTCTGATTTGGATAATGAAATGTTGTGGTGTTATGGGGTACTGTATACCTGAACAATTGGAGTCGGAAGTTTACATACACCTTAGCCAAATACATTTAAACTCAGTTTTTCACAATTCCTGACATTTAATTCCAGTAAAAATGCACTGTCTTAGGTCAGTTAGGATCACCACTTTATTTTAAGAATGTGAAATGTCAGAGTAATAGTAGAGAGAATGATTTATTTCAGCTTTTATTTCTTTCATCACATTCCCAGTGGGTCAGAAGTTTACATACACTCAATTAGTATTCGGTAGTATTGCCTTTAAATTGTTTAACTTGGGTCAAATGATTCGGGTAGCCTTCCACAGTCTTCCCACAATAAGTTGGGTGAATTTTGGCCCATTCCTCCTGACAGGGCTGGTGTAACTGAGTCAGGTTTGTAGGCCTCCTTGCTCGCACATGCTTTTTCAGTTCTGCCCACACATTTTATGTGTGCCCCGCCATTTTCTATAGGATTGAGGTCAGGGCTTTGTGATGGCCACTCCAATACCTTGACTTTGTTGTCCTTAGGCCATTTTGCCACGATTTTGGAAGTATGCTTGGGGTCATTGTCCATTTGGAAGATCCATTTGTGACCAAGCTTTAACTTCCTGACTGATGTCTTGAGATGTTGCTTCAATATATCCACATAATTTTCCTACCTCATGATGAAATCTATTTTGTGAAGTGCAGCAGTCCCTCCTGCAGCAAAGCACCCCCAGAACATGATTCTGCCACCCCTGTGCCACCCATGTGCTTCACATGGGTGTCCCCATGTGCAGTTGCAAACCACAGTTTGTTTTTTTATGGCGGGTTTGGAGCAGTGGCTTCTTCCTTGCTGAGCCGCCTTTCAGTTTATGTTGATTTAGGACTTGTTTTACTGTGGATATAGATACTCTTGTACCTGTTTCTTCCAGCATCTTCACAAGGTCTTTTGCTGTTGTTCTAGGTTTGATTTGCACTTTTCGTACCAAATTACATTCATCACTAAGAGACAGAACTCGTCTCCTTCCTGAGCGGTATGACGGCTGCGTGGTCCCATGGTGTTTATACTTGTGTAATATTGTTTGTACAGATGAATGTGGTACCTTCAGGCATTTGGAAATTGCTCCCAAGGATGAACCAGACTTGTGGAGGTCTATAATTTATTTTCTTTTGAGGTCTGGCTGATTTCTTTAGATTTTCCCAACGAGGCACTGAGTTTGAAGGTAGGCCTTGAAATACATCCACAGGTACACCTCCAATTGACTCAAATGATGTCAGTTAGCCTATCAGAAGCTTCTATAGCCGTGACATAATTTTCTGAAATTTTCTAAGCTGTTTAAAGGCACAGTCAATTTAGTGTATGTAAACTTCTGACCCACTGGAATTGTGATAAGTGAAATAATCTGTCTGTAAACAATTATGTATTGTGTCATGCACAAAGTAGATGTCCCCACCAACTTGTCAAAATTATAGTTTGTTAACAAGAAATTTGTGGAGTGGTTGGAAGACGAGTTTTAATGACTCCAACCTAAGTGTATGTAAACTTCCGACTTCAACTGTATATATACAGTGCCTTGAAAAAGTATTCACCCCCATTATTAAAAAATGAAAGAATATGGCACCACAACAAACCTGCCACCAGAGAGGGCCGCCCATCAAATCTCACGGACCAGGCAAGGAGGGCATTAATCAGAGAGGCAACAAAGAGAACAAACATAACCCTGAAGGAGCTGCAAATCTCCACAGTGGAGATTGGAGTAGGACCACTTTAAGCCATACACTTCACAGAGCTGGGCTTTATGGAAAAGTGGCCAAAAAAAATAAGCAAACACGTTTGTTGTTCTCCAAAAGGCATGTGGGAGACCCCCCAAACATACAGAAGAAGGTACTCTGGTTAGATGAGACTAAAATGGAGCTTTTTGGCTATCAAGGAAAATGCTATGTCTTGTGCAAACCCAACACCTCTCACCACCCCGAGAATAACATCCCCACAGTGAAGCATGGTGGTGGCAGCATCATGCTGTGGGGATGTTTTTCATCGGCAGGGACTGGGAGACTAGTCAGAATTGAAAGAATTTGGATGGCGCAGGGAAATTCTTGAGGGTAACCTGTTTCAGTGTTCCAGAGATTTGAGACTTGGATGGAGGTTCACCTTCCGTTTTCCATTTTTTTGTCTAATTTCTTGTTTGTTTCACAATAAAAAAATATTTTGCATCTTCAAAGTGGTAGGCATTTTGTTGAAATCAAATGATAAATCCCCCCCAAAATAATTTTCATTCCAGGTTGTAAGGCAACAAAATAGGAAAAATGCCAAGGGGGTGAATCCTTTCACAAGCCACTGTAGGAGCTAGGTATTATGTATGTACACTGAGTGTACAAATCATTGGGAACACCTTCCTAATATTGAGTTGCACCCCCCTTTGACCTCAGAACAGCCTCAATTCGTCAGGGAATGGACTCCAACAACAAAGTCCACACAAGATGGCATCAACACTTTGTGAATGATTATTTATTTATTTTTTAACCAGGCTAGTCATTTATGAACAAATACTTATTTACAATGACGACCTAACGGGGAACAAAACTGCACATTTTTACCTTGTTAACTTAAGGATTCCATCCAGCAACCTTTCGGTTACTGGCCCAACGCTCTAACCACTAGGCTACCTGCTGCCCCCAATGACTGGGAAAACAGACTATCTAGAGGGACAATTGAGGAGGAAATACACCGTTGTGGATGGCAAACCAGAGTCTTCACGTGAGAACTGGGCCGAGTCTGAGGAGAAAGTAAGAAAAATTATCACTGAAAAGCTGCAGATGGATCATAGTCAGATTGAGCTGGAGCGTGTCCACAGTTCTGGAAAACCTATAACCAGCCCAGGTGACATACCCAGGCCAATAGGGGTCAAGTTCCTAAGGGTTAAGGTCAAGATGGCTGTTCTGGAGAGAGCCAATAACTTGAGAGGAACCAACATCTTCCTTAACGAGGACTACTCGAGAGCATGTGGCCTTACATCTGCTACAACAGGCTCATTGTCCACCCTCCTTCCCAAAAGACTGGATGGAGTGAGAGAGCCTAACTTCCGGGTCTGTAGCTAAAGCCTCGCATCACACGTACATACACACACCAACTGACACTCACAAGTGCCTGATTGACTGACTCTATTTTTCTTGTCATGCTTTTTCCCCCTTCAAATCTCCGATAACCTACCTAGGAAAGGGCTAAAAATAGCCCATTTTAATGTATGTTACCTTAGAAATAAGGTTGATTAAATCAATAGCTTGCTAAAATCAGATAGCATTCATATATGGCCATCTCCGAGACTCTCTTAGATCATTTATTTTATGCAGTAGCAATACAGGGATATACTGTAACATCTACAGAGAGACAGGAATGCCGAAGGTGGAGATGTTGCTGTATATGTTTAGCGCCATATTCCTGCAAAGCTTCGAGAGGATCTGATTTCTAATGTTGTTGAAGTGTTATGGTTACACGTAGGGCTGTGGCAGTCACGAAATTTCATCAGCCGGCGACTGTCAAGCAAATAACTGTCATCTCATGGTAATTGGCCGTTAATTAACATAAACACATGTAGCAATAAATATAAGTATAATAAATACATGTAATATAGCCTACACCTTCACAATAAATCCATTATTTATTTTAGACAGGCCTTAAGTAGCATGATATGAAAAAAATGTAGTCTATTTCAAGTTGTCCTCATGTTAGGTCCTGATCTGGCTATGCCAAATGGCTGTGGGCTACACTAGTTCATGTAGCAGACAAGATTTGCTTATAATTCCATGGCATTAT
The DNA here is from genome assembly GCF_018296145.1 of Oncorhynchus tshawytscha. NCBI lineage: Eukaryota > Metazoa > Chordata > Actinopteri > Salmoniformes > Salmonidae > Oncorhynchus > Oncorhynchus tshawytscha. The sequence goes on from NC_056448.1 coordinate 6,280,053, forward strand.
TTTATATAATTTTATAGCATGAAGAATACAATTGAACAAAGCTGAATAAAATATGAATATTTTCTCCAAACGATGAGGGAGAGCCCACATGCGGCTATGCTGTGTTGAGCAGATAACAAAGAAATAGGTACTCCTATATGCTTAATTTAGAGTTATTAATGTAACTTTAGATGTTCTACAAACATCGGGCTATATGTTTTGATTTTTAATACATTGTAAGGCTGCATGATACGATTCTAATGATGATTTGAAAGAAGTCTCTTGGAAGGCATGAGCTCTGCTTGTTTTTTTGTGCAGGCTGTACACACTCCAATAGTCTCTCTTTACAAAATTTGGCAAGCACTTGATAATGCCTCAAAATTCACAGCGGCATCCCCTTTGCGGGCCATAATGCATCCTAAAAAAAATCCATGCCTTTTGAGGCCTGGAGTGCTATGTTGTGCCCTTCTCCCTGAGTGTGCTGCGCAATCTGGCTCTCCATCACCTGACTGGGTCTTTCTCACAGGCTACAAATGAAGACAGACACATCCGGGACGCAACTGCGCACGTCCTTATCCAATTTCCGAGGTGCATATTGAAGATTAGGAAGAACTGTCCACCTTTACTTTTCTTCAGACAACAAGATTAGGCCTAAAGAACAACAAAATCACTAGCCTATGTCAATCTACTATCCCCCATAGTACAAAAGTCAACCTATTCTATTCTGTGCGAGAAATAAATATTCCCAACATAGTCTGGGACAGTTGTGGGATGTGATAGACCCCAAATTTACACAACCAATGTGGCTGACAGAACAGGATGTTGATAAACTATTAGGCTATTTCTTCACATTAAAAGCGCAGCATGGTCGTAGGCTATAAACAGGAATGTTTCATTAGCGGAAAACACCATTATCAAAAGTGACCGCAAATGCAATTATGCATATGATGCTTTTATTATAAAGGTGCATTTTATGGTGAAAATGATCTCTGTTTATGTATGTCAGTTAGGCTCTACACCCCTTGTAAAGCTGAGTAATGTGCTTAATTTTAAGAAGTTATTTGGCCAGAAGTTATTGTCCTCAGACATGGAAGGTAGCCAAAGTCATTCCACTACTCAAGAATGGTAAAAGTGACGAATCAGCTTGCTGCTGACTCTTAGCAAACTTTTGGAAAAAATTCAGAGACTTGTCCCGAAGCCACTCCTGCGTTGTCTTGGCGGTGTGGTTATGGTTGTTGTCCTGTTGGAAGGTGAACCTTCGCCCCAGTCTGAGGTCCTGAGCATTCTAGAGCAGGTTTTCAAAAAATATCTCTCTGGACTTTGCTCTGTTCATCTTTCCCTCGATTCTGACTAGTCTCCCAGTCCCTACTGATGAAAAACAACCCCACAGCATGATGCTGCCAACTAGAATGCTTCACCATATAGTGCCAAGTTTCCCCCAGACGTGACGCTCACATTCAGGCCAAAGAGTTCAATCTTGGTTTCATCAGACCAGAGTCTTGTTCTCAGGGTCTGAAAGTCCTTTAGGTGCCTTTTGGGAAACTCTAAGCGGGCTGTCATGTGCCTTTTACTGAGGAGTGGTTTCCGTCTGGCCACTCTACCATAAAGACCTGATTGGTGGAGTTCTGCAGAGATGGTTGTCCTTCTAGAAGGTTCTCCCATCTTCACAGAGGAACTCTGGAGCTCGGTCAGAGTGACCATCGGGTTCTTGGTCACCTCCCTGACCAAGGCCCTTCTCCCCCGAATGCTCAGTTTGTCCAGGCAGCCAGCTCTAGGAAGAGTCTTGGTGGTTCCAAACTTCTTCCATTTAAGAATGATGGAGGCCACTGTGTGCTTCAATGCTGCAAACATGCTTTGGTATCCTTATCCAGATCTGTGCCTCCACACAATCATGTCCCGGAGCTCTACAGACAGTTCCTTCGACCTCATGGCTTGGTTTTTGCTTTGACATGCACTGTCAACTGTGGGACCTTATATATATAGACAGGTGTGAATTGACCACAAGTGGACTCCAATCCAGTTGTAGAAACAGCTCAAGGATGATAAATGGAAACAGGATGTACATGAGCTCAATTTTGATACTCATAGCAAAGGGTCTGAATACTTATTACATAAGGTATTTCTGTTTTTCAATTTTAATATATTTGCTAAAATTTCTAAAAACCTGTTGTCGCTATGATATTATGGGGTACTGCTTGTCGATTGATGAGGAAAACATTTCATGTAATCCATTTTAGAATAAGGCTGTAACATAATAAATTGTGGGAAAAGTCAAGTGGTCTGAATTCTTTCCAAATGCACTGTATCTAATATAACTCAGAGGGTTTTCTTTAATGGAAGCTTCTTTAATATCAAACATGTAAAGTGTGGTGTACCGCAGGGCAACTCTCTAGGCCCTCTACTCTTTTCTATTTTTACCAGTGACCTGCCGCTGGCATTCAACAAAGCATTTCTGTCCATGTATGCTGATGATTCAACCATATACGCATCAGCAACCACAGCTAATGAAGTCACTGAGTCTTTTTTGGAATGGGTGGCCAGTAATAAACTTGCCCTGAACATCGGAGTACCTCAGGGCAGCTTTCTTGGACCTCTACTTTTCTATTTCTATTTTTACTAAACACCTGCCACTTGCATTAAACAAAGTCTGTGACACAGACATGCCACCAGGTTTTTCACAGTCCACAGATCCAGAACAAATTCAAACGATCAGTATTATATAGAGCCATGATTGCATGGAAGTCCCTTCCATCTCAGATTCCTCAAGTGAATAGCAAACTTGGTTTGAAAAACCCCACATAAAGCAATTGCTCACGGCACAATGCCTCTTCCCTATTTAAGCTAGATATTTTGTGTGTATGTCCTGATATGTAGACTATGTGTGAAGTTGAAAATGTATGTAGTTATATCCATAAACTCTTCTTGTCTGTTCATGTTCTGTATTATGTAATGTTTCATGTTTTTTGCTGCTTTCTCAACAGCTAATGGGGATCCCAATAAAATACCAACATTTTGTGCACTATTTAGCACTAAGGTGCCATATATAGGCTGCCATTTGGGATGCAGCCCATAACAGGCCATGTCAGTTAGGCTGCCAGAATCTTGACTTTAATAAAGTTAAGGCTACAGTAATAATGACGATAGAAAGAGAACACACTAAAAATAATGAGCCAATAAGATTCAGAATATGAGAAATATGAAACAGGAAACGTCCCTCTGACACCCAAAGGGTTGACTTTTCTTTCTCGGTAAATTGAAATGATCCCTTTTCTTGAACTCAATTCAAAATCAAATCAATTCATAAAGAAATTATTTCTAAGATTTGGTTTGAGGGAGGAGAGAGCAGTCTGTAACAGTCATGTAAAATCAAATCAAACTTAATTGAAAGTGCATTTAAATTGCAACAAACTGTACTGTAAAAACAATCAAATAATTTGTTTTACAATAAAGCAATTACATGATGTTAAGACTGTTGAGAGGTCTTGTAAGTGAAAGTCGCTTTTCTTTCTCCAGCAGAATTAATTATTGTCCAGGTCAAAGGGCAAACCACTATTTTTTACAGCTCTCTTCACAGTTTGGTGTAAAGACACAAACACCCACATGCCGATTACAACATTTCTGACATTTTACAACCCTGCTACAACTACAAAAAAAAAATACAAAAAAAATTTGCTTTCACTATATAGTGTGACAAATTTACTTGAAGAAAACATTCATCTCTCTGTATGAAGAATATGAAAGCTTGACAAAGCAGTGTGTGATTATCTTGCGGTAAATGTTTCGAGTTTGTTGGTTAACTTCTGTTCCGCTGTTAGTTAGGCCTGGGCTGGAAGGATGAAATGCTGACTTCAGTGAATTCCTGTCTGGATTGTTGCAGTAAAGTAAATGACTGGCTGGAAAGTAGAGCTGCAATAATCATCCCCTGTGTAACCAGAGAACCTCAGACTTCACAGCCATAATGGATAACCCACCAACCCCCGACTGGAGACAGCCAGACTGACTGTAGACACCGGTGGTGGGCCGTCTGGGCTAAAGCCCAAGCCCCCAACCCACACCTGGTCCCCGGCAGCTAGACCAACCTGGGTAGAAGTTAGAACTCCAGGGGCTAGTTTCCCGGACAAAGATTAAGCATAGTCCTGGATTAACAGGTTCATGTTCTCATCAGAACTACCAATACCGAACGGAAGAAACCTTTAGAAGTGAAAAGCTGATGTACTACAAGATGAAATCAGACTGCTTATTCAACATAAAGATTCCGGCGAGCTCCAGAGTTAAAGCTTGGGTAAATATTTAGAGTAGCCAGTGAATTAGCCTCGCTAGTGGATTTACATACATCACTTCCTGTTGGGAAATTGTTCTAAAAGGTTCAACTTCTCTTTATGGCGGTGTCGAAATGGCACCCTATTTTGACACAGCCATAGTCTCTTTGTTATCATTGGGACTTTTGTACTCTTAAAATATACTGCATAAATTCAGGCATATTCTAAGCACTGAAATAGGCTCCTGAATCTTCAGAGTAACTGTGTGATGTGTGGTAGGTTGCCTCCCACCATCCCTTAAGTTCCCCCACTCCCCTGTGGGGCTAGCTAGGCCCCCCAGTCTGGGTGACAGCAGGGTCCTGTCTGGTTTTGCTCTGGAGGGGTACAGGCTCAGGCTTGAGGAAGGGGGAACAGCGGGGGGTTGGGGCTCCTTGACGATAGGGGTGAGGGGCTGGGGGGAGCCTCCAGGATGCCAACTCCTGTCTGACCTGCACTAAACACTCCTCTCTCACTAATACACCATAAATCAATTCTCCACGGAGGGAGTGATGGAGAGGGGGATGAGGATTGAGATTTTTTAAAATCCCAGTCTTTTATCTAATTAAAGTGTCAGACAAGAGAACAGCGGGGAGTCCAGAATACACCCTGACTGTAAAAACTGCTCGTGCACAGCTAAAAGCATGCAGACGCACACACGCACACACTGGACATAAGACACACACTCACACTCCTTCTAATAAATGAACATACCTAACCACATACCCACCCGTGGACTTTGCGTAATACTCTTCAGACAGTTAGACTCGGACTGCCGACAGAGCTGGCTATATACTGTCTGTTGTTCTCTAAAGTATAGTCTGTACTCATATTGCTCCATCCAGGGGATGTGACTGATCTTTATCACAGATCCTAGATCAGCCCTAAATCTGTTATACTGTACTCCACTAGACAGGCATCCTGTCTGATCCTAGTACCCAACAGAGGAATGCACACACACACACACACACACACACACACACACACACACACACACACACACACACACACACACACACACACACACACACACACACACACACACACACACACACACACACACACACACACACACACCGAGCAGGAAGAGAAAAAGAGTAGAGAAAATATTAACGGAAACAAATCTTCTCTGTACATTTAATACTGTTTTATTTCCCTAACCTATGTAAAGCTCACATACACTTTACAATAGGTCAGCTAACAGATGTCACAGCTGCAGTCTGCCGTGCATTTTATGGATTGGATCATGTGTGTTTTTCAAGAGGCAATACTTTACCTGGCTCTCTAGCTTTAGGCTTCTTTGCATTACAATACTGTACTGTACTACACACTAAATTGTAATGCAATTACATATATTTCAAAAACGGTATAAATGCAGACACAGGAGGCAGATGGTTGAGCTCCAATATTTATTATAACAAAAGGAGTAAGCAAAAGGCAGGTCGGGGACAGGCGAGAGTTCATTAAGTCCAAACAGTACAAGGGGATAGGCAGGCTCGAGGTCAGAAAAGGCAGAGTGGTCAGACAGGCGGGTTCGGCGTCAGGACAGGCAAGGGTCAAAACCAGGAGGGCTAGAAAAAAACAGAGACTGGGAAAAACAGGAGCTAGGAAAAACACTGGTTGACTTGGCAAAACAAGACGAACTGGCACAGAGAGAGGAAACACAGGGATAAATACACCTCTCAAATTAAGATCCTACATCTGTACATCTATAGAACAAGCAGAGAGTGTTTCACTGTCTGCTCAGTCAGTTCAAAGAAAACTCTTAGAAAGAGACAGCTAGCTATTTCACTTGCTCTGGAAATGTAAACATATGTTTCCCATGCCAATAAATCCCCTTAAATTGAAATTGAGAGAGCAAGAGAGAGAGAGATTGGACTAAAGAAACTTAGCAGATGTTATTCAGTCTTCTCCTCTGCTCTATAGAACACCCAGGAGTCTTGTTAGTGAGTAGATCAGTCAGGAAAGAGTGTGTGTGTGCGTGTGTGTGCATGTGCCTGTGTGTGCATGTGCCTGTGTGCCTACCACGTCTCCATCTCAGAAAAAGAGAGAGACAATTCAAAGATTCTTCTGTCACACTAAATTAAACCATCAATGTCTGACAACTGATTAAAAAGTCTCACAGAGAAAAAAAGGGGAAAAAGTTCTCACACTTGACACGCTGTTCTTATGTATGACGTAACACAGAGCCCTTATCGTGGTGTATTGGCCATATACCACAAACTCCCGAGGTGCCTTATTGCTACATACATAATTAGAGCAGTAAAAACAAATGAAGAGGTGACTCCGGGATGCTGGCGTTCTAGGCAGAGTTCCTCTGTCCAGTGTCCGTGTTCTTTTGCCCATCTTAATCTTTCCTTTTTATTGGCCAGTCTGAGATATGGCTTTTTCTTTTGCAACTCTGCCTAGAAGACCAGCATCCCGGAGTCACCTCTTCACTGTTGACATTGAGACTGGTGTTTTGTGGGTACTATTTAATGAAGCTGCCAGTTGAGGACTTGTAAAGTGTCTGTTTCTCAAACTAGACACTAATGTACTTGTCCTCTTGCTCAGTTGTGCACCGGGGCCTCCCACTCCTCTTTCTGTTTTGGTTAGAGCCAGTTTGCGTTGTTCTGTGAAGGGAGTAGTACACAGCGTCTTGACATTTTCTCACATGGAATAGCCTTCATTTCTTAGAACAAGAATAGACTGATGAGTTTCAGAAGAAAGTACTTTGTTTCTGGCCATTTTGAGCCACTGCCACTCTTGCCATCAAACCCACAAATGCTGATGCTCCAGATACTCAACTAGTATAAAGAAGGCCAGTTTTATTGCTTCTTTAATCAGAACAACAGTTTTCAGCTGTGCTAACATAATTGCAAAAGTGTTATCTAATGATCAATTAGCCTTTTAAAATTATAAACTTGGATTAGCTAACACAACGTGCCATTGAAACACAGGAGTGATGGCCATATACCACAAACCCCCGAGGTGCCTTATTGCTATTATAAACTTGCTACCAACATAATAATGGGCCTCTGTACGCCTATGTAGATATTTCATAAAAATCATCCGTTTCCTGCTGCAATAGTCATTTACAACATTAACAAAGTCTACACTGTACACAATAAAATTAGACTGATGTGTACACAAAAACATTACTTGTGAGATTTTCAAAAACACTGATTTTGAATGAAACACCAATCATGAAGGTTAATGCAATGAATGATAGGCATACAAGTCTCATTAATGTGTCCTGAATGGCTTCGACTTCGTCTCGGGCCTAACAACACCCATGCCAATATATCCTCCAAACACAGGCTTCTCTGGCATTATCATTTTTTATTTTTTGTAGGAAGCAACCTCTGCCATCCTGTGTAAGCAACTGGGCAAAAACTGGTTGAATCAATGTTGTATACACGTCACTTCAACTCCAAAATTCAAGGGGACGCACAAGACATTCTCCAAACACCCCACAGGGCCGACATCCCCGTTATTTGCAAGAGAAAATGACATGTACAGAGGACAAAAAGCCGGAGAAGGCGAGTGGGGGGTCTGTGCATGTTTGTAAACAACAGCTGGTGCACGAATTCTAAGGAAGTCTAGATTTTGCTCGCCTGAAGTAGAGTATATTGTGATAAATTGCAGGCCACACTACTTGCCTCGAGAGTTTTGAGCTATACTTTTCGTGGCTGTTTATTTACCACCACAGACAGATGCTGGCACTAAGACCGCACTCAGTCAGCTGTATAAGGAAATAAGCAAACAGGAAACCACTCACCTAGAGGCGGTGCTCCTAGTGGCGCTCCAGCAGCCGACGTGAGTAAGACCTTTAATGGCGCTCTGCAACCGACGTGAGTAAGACCTTTAAACAGGTCAACATACACAAGGATGCGGGGCCAGACGGATTACCAGGACGTGTGCTCCGGGCATGTGCTGACTAACTGGCAGGTGTCTTCACTGACATTTTCAATATCTCCCTGTCTGAGTCTGTAATACCAACATGTTTCAAGCAGACCATCATAGTCCCTGTGCCCAAGAACACCTGCATAAACGACTACCGACCTGTAGTACCGACATCCGTAGCCATGAAGTAATTTGAAAGGTTGGCAATGGCTCACATCAACACCATTATCCCAGAAACCGTAGACCCACTCCAATTTGCATACCGCCCTAACAGATCCACAGATGATGCAATCTCTATTGCACTCCAAACTGCCCTTTCCCTCCTGGACAAAAGGAACACTTATGTGAGAATGCTATTCATTGACTACAGCTCAGCGTTCAACACCATAGTACCCTCAAAGCTCACCACTAAGCTAAGGATCCTGGGACTAAACACCTCCCTCTGCAACTGTATCCTGGACTTCCTGAAGGGCCGCCCCCAGGTGGTGAGGGTAGATAGCAAAACATCTGCCACGTTGATCCTCAACACTGGAGTTCCCCAGGAGTGCGTGCTCTGTCCCCTCCTGTACTCCATGTTCACCCATGACTGCATGGCCAGGCACGACTCCAACACCATCATTAAGTTTACAAACGACACAACAGTGGTAGGCCTGATCACCGACAATGACGAGACAGCCTATAGAGAGGAGGTCAGAGACCTGGCCGGGTGGTGCCAGAATAACAACCTATCCCTCAACGTAACCAAGACTAAGGAGATGATTGTGGACAACAGGAAAAGGAGAACCAAGCACGCAACCATTCTCATCATCGGGGCTGTAGTGGAGCAGGTTGAGAGCTTCAAGTTCCTTGGTGTCCACATCACCAACAAACTAACATGGTCCAAACGCACCAAGACAGTCGTGAAGTGGGCATGACAAAGCCTATTCCCCCTCAGGAAACTAAAAAGATTTGGCATGGGTCCTGAGATCCTCAAAAGGTTCTACAGCTGCAACATCGAGAGCACGCTCCAGTGCGGAGCGCCACTGGTTGGATCACTGCCTGGTACGGCAATTGCTCGGCCTCCGACCGCAAAGCACTACAGAGGGTACTGCGTACGGCCCAGTATATCACTGGGGCTAAGCTGCCTGCCATCCAGGACCTCTCCACCAGGCGGTGTCATTGTCAAATTGTCAAAGACCCCAGCCACCCCAGTCATTGACTATTCTCTCTACTACAGCATGACAAGCGGTACCGGAGTGCCAAGTCTAGGACAAAAAGGCTTCTCAACAGTTTTTACGCCCAAGCCATAAGACTCCTGAACAGGTCATCAAATGGCTACCCAGACTATTTGCATTGTGTGCCCCCCCAACCCCTCTTTTTACGCTGCTGCTACTCTCTGTTTAGCATATGTGCATAGTCACTTTAACTATACATTCAGGTACATACTACCTCAATTGGGCCGACCAACCAGTGCTCCCGCACATTGGCTAACAGGGCTATCTGCATTGTGTCCCGCCACCCGCCAACCCCTCTTTTACACTACCGCTACTATCTGTTCATCATATATGTATAGTCACTTTAATCATATCTACATGTACATACTACCTCAGTCAGCCCGACTAACCGGTGTCTGTATGTAGCCTCGCTACTTTTATAGCCTCGCTACTGTATATAGCCTGTCTTTTTACTCTTGTTTTATTTCTTTACTTACCTATTGTTCACCTAATACCTTTTTAGCACTATTGGTTAGAGCCTGTAAGTAAGCATTTCACTGTAAGGTCTACCTGTTGTATTCGGCGCACGTAACAAAGAAACTTTGATTTGATTGTCTTCTGACTCTCCTCTGTCTTCATTGTTTTTCACACACACTGCTTAGATGAAAACCCCCCAGATTATTTTTGCTTTTTTGAAAATCTTCATTCCTTTTGTGCGCACAGCTTGATTTGATTGCCCTATTTTGCGAGCAATGTGTGAAATTTGATTTGATTGGTCACTGACTAAACAGCATCAATTTCCATCAATTCCCATTATTAAAGTGGCTGGAGTTGAGTCAGTGTGTTGGCAGCAGCCACTCAATGTTAGTGGTGGCTGTTTAACAGTCTGATGCGTTGTGCAGACCTCACTACCCTCTGGAGAGCCTTACGGTTGTGGGCGGAGCAGGCGGTGATACAGCCTGACAGGATGCTCTTGATTGTGCATCTTTATTTATTTATTTTATTTTACCTTTATTTAACTAGGCAAGTCAGTTAAGAATAAATTATTATTTTCAATGACGGCCTAGGAACAGCGGGTTAACTGCCTTGTTCAGGGGCAGAACGACAGATTTGTACCTTGTCAGATCGGTGATTCGATCTTGTAACCTTTCGGTTACTAGTCCAACGCTCTAACCACTAAGCTACGCTGCCGCCCCAGCGTAGCTACAAATGTGTAGAAGTTTGTGAGTGCTTTTGGTGACAAGCCAAATTTCTTCAGCCTCCTGAGGTTGAAGAGTTGCTGCTGCGCCTTCTTCACGACACTGTCTGTGTGGGTGGACCAATTCAGTTTGTCCGTGATGTGTACGCCGAGGAACTTAAAACTTACTACCCTCTCCACTACTGTCCCATCGATGTGGATAGGGGGGTGCTCCCTCTGCTGTTTCCTGAAGTCCACAATCATCTCTTTTGTTTTGTTGACGTTGAGTGTGAGGTTATTTTCCTGACACCACTCTCTGAGGGCCCTCACCTCCTCCCTGTAGCCCGTCTCGTCGTTGTTGGTAATCAAGCCTACCACTGTAGTGTTGTCCGCAAACTTAATGATTGAGCTGGAGGCGTGCATGGCCACGCAGTCGTGGGTGAACAGGGAATACAGGAGAAGGCTCAGAACGCACCCTTGTGGGGCCCCAGTGTTGAGGATCAGTGGGGTGGAGATGTTGCCATGGAGATGAAGATGGATGCATTCTCTAAGCGTTGTTTCAGAGACCTTGCCATCACATAATCCTGAAAAAGTTTACAAGTGAGTCAGGAAAGACTTTATAAAAAAATAAGTTGCTAAGAGAATCCCCAAAGACTCTGAGGGCAGACTTCATCCTAAAACCAAACCAGGAAATAATAAGGAGACCTTCTGTTCTACACGGATGATCCTAATACTTGGCACACAGTTCTCCACACCATCAACTAACTTATAATGTCAGAAAACAAAACAATGAGGCAACTGTACATTGATTCCACCCACAAATGTAACATTAATATTTATAATAAAGGCAACTGTGATGGTACAAGGTTCGGAGGCCAGTCTGGATCAATTTGTCCACTACTTCAACCAAATAAAACCTCTTGTTACTGAACTTAAAACCTCTCCACTGTCACTACCTACAACAGCCTCCACTCCCTCTGTTCCCCAGTATGTAGTCCCAAATATCCCTCTCCCTTCCTCGCCTGCAGCAGACACAGCCCTGAGCATGCCTCTCTCACACGTGACACCTGCAGTACCACAACACAGAGGAGGAGGTCAACCTGATGCGTCAGCATAGGGATGAGATCCGGGAGCTGCAGTGTGCAATGGCAAATGTTGAGGAAGACAACCAGGCTCTCAGGATGGAAGTGCGCAGACCTAGATACAGTCAACACCAGCCACACGCAGGACCTGCAGAAGGAGCTACCTGAGCTAAGGCAGGAATATCTCAGCCACCACCATCCACTCTACAAAGAGTCCCACAAAAAACCCAGGACCAAGCCAACAGCTGAATCAGAACCCACCAACCAACCCAACCAAACAACCCAACCAACGAATGCACCAACCCAGCTGAGCCCCTCCACCACCATCTCACAGACTGTAATTACCCCCATCACTCTTGCCATCCTCCACAGACCTGACGAGAAACCAGACTCCAATGGAAAGTTTATATTAGAGAATAAACTTTTCCCAAATAAAAAGGTGGAGAGCTATGGAGCTCTTGACTGTGGCCCAGCTTTGCTCCCCCAGCCACATCATCATTCACACAGGGACCAATGACATACATACCCAACAGAAAAGGGTGGCCACATCACTAATGGGAGCAATAGAGAGGGCCTCCACCATCTTCCCCCTTGCGAAGATTGGAATATCTACAAGTAATATCTACAGGCCTGGGCCAAAGCAAGGAAAACTGGACTGGCAATGTTTCAGACAATTGAGAAACAGATGTACTGTCTTGATTACTAGCTACTTTTTAAGCTCCATCTCTGACTGAATGCACTGAAGTGTACAAATTCCTCTTCTTCCCTGCCTAAGCAAGTTCTGTCTGACTCTGGCATCATAACTGAGAATAATGGGATAAGTGATGTTTTTAATGATCATTTTATCTCAGCAGGCTTTTTATTTGACAAAAAACTGCGGTTTAATTGACCCTGGTCAGTTAACCGACTGCCCTTCCCTCTGCTAGCCTCTGACTCGACGGTTTACCCATCAACTTCTAATGAATCTTTGTTTCATTTAAACAATTTACTATCTGTGATGTGCTAGATGCCTTGCTTAAGATTGATATACAAAACATGCACTAGTTGTGCAGTTACCCCTTCATTATAAAGCCATTGCGGTTTATCATAGCACAATGCTCTTTATTACGGATGCCAATTTTAGTACTCATCACTGCATTCTCTACCAGAAAGTTGGTTGACCCTCTTTGATGTCACAAAGATTGGTTGATACTTTGCTATGTTTTCATTTATAAAGCCCTTTTACAAAATGTCCCACTGTATCTAACATCATTACTAAACTTTAGACATATGAGTTATCACACCCGGTCTCATTCCTTGGGTCTTTACTGAGTTAAGTAAATCAGCTTTTAGTGTTCTTGCACCTTATTTGTGGAACAAATGTGGATCTTCAAAATGTTCTTAAACGTGATGTTCTGGTGCCTCTAGGGTAATTAAGATAGCTGATTGAGGACCTTATTACTGATGAATGTATTTGTTTTCATGTCCTTGTTTTGCTTTCGTTCCTTTTGCTTGCATTTATAAAAAATATTTTGATGTGTAGAATTTCTTTAATTCATGTAACTCAGTGCCCATCTGTAAAAGGAACCTTGGTCTCAGTATAATTCCCTGGTCAAATAAAGGTCAAATAAACAAATACATCTTAACCATGTTCCTTCTCTCTTTCCAGAAGCAATCAGTTACAAAGCAAAAATACAGATTGAGGCCTTCAATCAAACGGAGGACAGAGAAATATGTGGTGCGCCAGGTCAAGGCTTCTTGCATGTAAGGCTTTGAGACTTAAGTTAACAATAATTCATTTTGGAAAAATATCATGAATTGCCACATTAGACATAACTCAATTTTCTGTTGCTTTTCTTCCACCCGAGCCAGGAAGAATAATCAAGAGGTAGACAGTCTAGATTGAAAATCATCATTAGTTGATTAGTTTGAATCAGTTGTGTTGATATAAAAATATTGTATACTGTGTGGCTCTACAGGAACAGTTGGGCACACATTTAAAGGTAGATTTAATAAGCCTAAGCCCCAGTTTATGCTAAATACATTGTTTGTTCATATAGCATTTGTACAAGGCAAAAACAGTGTTTCCTTGCTGAACAATAGATAGAATGCCAGTTTCAGTGAGAAGCATAGCAACATCAAGGCAACTTTGTAATAGCCGACACCCGTTTTTCCAAAGCCAAACCCACCCATTAGCCGCTGAGTTTACCTTTTTCATATACCAACATATAAACCATTTTCAGTAACTGTTTTCAGTGTCCTAATTTTGTTGTTTTCTGTTTTCTGATTGCTTTGGACAAAGTTCACTTAAAAAGGCACAAGTTCTGAACTGGGTTTGATCTAGTTTTTGTTTGTTTTAATTATTTAAATGTTGTTCATTATCTTTTAAACTTCCATTGGTTGAAAGCTATTGCTCAGTTACAGTGGTGTAAAGTACTTTAGTAAAAATATTTGAAAGTACTACTTAAGTAGTTTTGGGGGGTATCTAGGCCTTATTTATATTTTTGACAACTTTTGCTTTTACTTCACTACATTCCTAAAGAAAATTACATTTTCCCTGACACAAAAAAGTACTTGTTAGAGGAAAATGGTCTAATTCACACACTTATCAAGAGAACATCCCTGGTCATCCCTATTGCCTCTGATCTGGATGACTCACTAAACAGAGAACATCCCTGGTCATCCCTATTGCCTCTGATCTGGAGGACTCACTAAACAGAGAACATCCCTGGTCATCCCTACTGCCTCTGATCTGGATGACTCACTAAACAGAGAACATCCCTGGTCATCCCTACTGCCTCTGATCTGGATGACTCACTAAACAGAGAACATCCCTGGTCATCCCTATTGCTTCTGATCTGGATGACTCACTAAACAGAGAACATCCCTGGTCATCCCTATTGCCTCTGATCTGGATGACTCACTAAACAGAGAACAACATCCCTGGTCATCCCTATTGCCTCTGATCTGGATGACTCACTAAACAGAGAACATCCCTGGTCATCCCTATTGCCTCTGATCTGGATGACTCACTAAACAGAGAACATCCCTGGTCATCCCTATTGCCTCTGATCTGGAGGACTCACTAAACAGAGAACATGCCTCTGATCTGGAGGACTCACTAAACAGAGAACATCCCTGGTCATCCCTATTGCCTCTGATCTGGAGGACTCACTAAACAGAGAACATCCCTGGTCATCCCTACTGCCTCTGATCTGGATGACTCACTAAACAGAGAACATCCCTGGTCATCCCTACTGCCTCTGATCTGGATGACTCACTAAACAGAGAACATCCCTGGTCATCCCTACTGCCTCTGATCTGGAGGACTCACTAAACAGAGAACATCCCTGGTCATCCCTATTGCCTCTGATCTGGATGACTCACTAAACAGAGAACATCCCTGGTCATCCCTACTGCCTCTGATCTGGAGGACTCACTAAACAGAGAACATCCCTGGTCATCCCTACTGCCTCTGATCTGGCGAAATCACTAAGCACATGCTTCATTTGTAAATTATGTCTGAGTATTGGAGCGTGCCCCTGGCTAACTGTACATTTAAAAAACAAGAAAATGGTGCTGTCTGTTTGCTTAATATAAGGAATTTGAAATGATTAGTACTTTTACTTTTGATACTTAAGTATATTTCAGCAATTACATTTACTTTTGATACTTAAGTATATTTAAAACCAAATGCTTTTAGAATTTTACGCAAGTAAGATTTTACTGGGTGACTTCCTCTTTTACTTGAGTCATTTTCTATTAAGGTACCTTTACTTTTACTCAAGTATGACATTTGGATACTTTTCCCACCACTGCTCAGTTATCACTTGGCTCTTGTAAGTTCTGTAGTTGCCTCTTTAAACATCCTAAGGTCAACACCCCCATAGTGTTCACATTTGTATCATGTAATGTTGTAGCTACATTAACAAAATTGCAGCAAACAGTAGAAGTTTCCCAGAATTGTTTGCCAGAAGTTTGCAAGTCACTGCAAATTTGCTGCAACAGTTTGCCAGAAAACTAATTTGCATGTTAAAATATGAGCTGTTTGCCAGAAGCCTGTTTTTTTGGTAAGGGTCTTATCCCGCCCTCCCTCTCTGTCTCCCTCCCTGTTTCCCTCCCTGTCTGACTGAGTGCTCTCTTCCTGGAGTGTCTCTCAACGAATGCCAAGATATAAGATGAGAAATCTCCCCGCTGACGTACTTCCATGTTCTGCTAGTTATTTAGTCCAAATAAACACAGACAGAGAGAGATAAGGACATTGGCTTCACTTGAAATAGCACCCCATTCCCTATGAAGTACACTTTTGCCCCATAGGGTTCTGGTCAAAAGTAGTGTACCATATAGGGAATAGGGTGCTCTTTGGGATGCACCGGGTCACCGACAGGCAGCAGCCAGATACACTACAAAAAAATGGATGCTGTCTGCAAGAGCAATCTTCTACTTCAGGGTGTAGTTATAGGGGCCCTGTTTTTAACCCTGTGAAAGGAGTGGACTTTCTCTTTACTCTGATCTCAGATTACTCAACAGAGAGGGCCTACTTTATTTCATGTTGTTGCTATGGTAGCCATGTGTGTGGTGTCTGTGAGACGTATGATCTTGGTGTTCTTATCCAAATATGGTCGTAGAGAGCCTGGGCAGGATGTTTTGCTCAGACCAGGCTCCAGGAAGACCCCTCCACTAGAGACAACAACAAAACAAATCATCATAAACAAAAAACAACATTTGTTAATCAGGGCCAAGGGTAAAAGACTCACTGTCCCCCTGCGTGTGTGTCTAAGTGTGTGTGTGTGTCTAAGTGTGTGTATGTATGTGTGTATACATGCACACTCCATTTGGGCCATCACTATCTTGTGTTGTTGTCCTGTCTGTCCCCTTTGATGCCGACCCAGTCGCATCCTGGCTGTGTTGTGTTTTGATCTGACCTGTGCTGTCAACCAATCAGGGTCCAAGGTAACCGTCTAGCGCAATCAGTCAAGCCGTCGCCCCGGTGGAGAACATACTATTATGGGATGTGGAGCGATCATAAGGACACAATCACAGGCATTTATATGGCCGTCATATCAGTCTGATTGACGTCATTAACCTGATGACTGTCTGATATACAGCGTCAATAACAGCAGCCTGGCTGGACAGACATTAAAGATAGATAGCGTAACAGCTATAACAGTTTACAACGCAACACCCAGAGAGCGAGAGAGAGAAATAGAGAGAGAACTAGAGAGGTGGACTGACTGGCTTGCTGGTTGGGTGAATATCCTGGCTTGGTGGACTGTAATTGTTGTTTTTTCATGCAACTCCACAATGGAGCATTAAACTGAACAGTGGAACTCCAAAGAGGCATGACGTTTGACGCTGCCGGTGGGTCACCCGCCAGGTGAGTCACCCGCCGGGCGGGCAGGGCTAGCTGGTGGACCTGGCAGGGCAGGCACCATATTGTTGGCTAATGATAGATTTTTTTAAAAGATAAGAAGTTATAGCAGCGTTAGAAGATTTCCAGGAAGTAGAACCCAGGTATGTTCCGATTGCCAAGCCCATAGCCAACCATTAGTAAAGTAATTCATACATACATTCATTCATATACATTCATACATGACCTTTTGTTACCTCCACCATAAGTGTGAGATGATGGGCGCATGGGCCCCCAGAGCTCCTGCCTCAGGGGGGGGATTCCAAATCACCACTGCTACATTAGCACTCAGCCAGTTAGCTTAGCTCAGCCATGCTTTTCTAAAATGATCAGGACTCATACATACATAAGATGATCCAATTAAACCTGGATAGCTAGCAGCTACTGTACATGATGTACCTGCCACACAATTATAAGACTAGGTTAGGGTTAGACCCCCCTTCTCCTTCTTGAATGCTCCTTCACTAACAGGTTGGTGACATTTCAAATCCCAAACCCCTTGGTTTGATCCCTCTAAAGCCAGGCTTGAGTATACATAATTACCAAAGTGGTAAAAAACTGAAATACAGTTCTTCCGTTGCCAAGCAACTGCATGCCTCAAAGTAGCTGGAATTTAAACAGTGGAAGTGGTCCAATTTTCCTGGGGACCATTTTGACGTGGAGTGGATTGCAGTCTGTGTGTGAGTGTGTGTGCCCCTAGTCAAAAAATCCTACAGTGATTTTTCCAATAGAATCCTATAGGATTTTGTGTCACCTCTATCAATAATCCTATTGGAATACTATTGGACTACTTCTTTCCTATCTGAAATGAGTCCTATTGGATCCTATAGGTTTTTGATAAGACTTGTAGGTTTTTGTCACCCAATCAGAATACAATTAGAACTTTTTTACTTAAAGGGATACTTCGGCATTATTATGCCCGTTATCTTATTTCCCAGTGTCAGATGAACTTGTGGATACCATGTTTATGCCTCTGTGTCCAGTATGAAGGAAGTTAGGGGTATTTTAACGAGCCAATGCTAACTAGCGTTTGCACAATGACTGGAAGTCTATGGGTATCTGCTAGCAAGCATAAAGGACAAATCCTATCAGTGTGCTGGAGTGCAGTGTAGCGGTCTAAGCTCCCGCCTACGAACCACGGGTTTGAGCCTCAGATCGGGTCAACTGTCTCTTCCCTTCTACATCTGTCTTCCTATTTGTCAAGTAAAAAGAACAATAAAGTAACTCCGGCCTCAAAAATAAACATTTTACTGTAGCAAAAATAATGTTTTGGGGAAAAAAATAGATTTTGGAACCAGTCCCATAGTCCCAGTTGGTATTAGATAGAACGTCGCAGCCCTACCCCCCTGTTGGGTAAAACAACCTGTAGTTACCTGTGCTACCAGCCATGAGAGTGAGTGTTAGCTAGCTACCGACCGGAACATTAAAATAGCCAATACCAACAACACAAACAAATGAACTACACAGCTACAAGCAGTGAGTGTAGTTACAAACAGACTATACTAAACAAGTTAAATGTGTTACCTGTGATGAAATGTTTTCCACACACATACGCAGCCTACTTAGACACCGGGTCCCCACATTTCCCACGTCGAACAGCCTGAAGCCACAGAGCTCTTCTTAGGTTGTTTTTTTGTTGTCCTGGTTACATGAACATTTAACGACACAGCAGCTTTTTGGCATGTTTTGTTATTTCTGTATAACAAAACAAACCTACGACAAAGTTTGCTCTTTTACACTAGCGGTCAATGGGAAAGCATGTTTGTTTTCCACAATTTGTGGGCGTGGTTGGGAGGAATTCCTTATTATTATATCCTTAAAGATTCTATCCTGTAGGACAAAATCCTATAGGATAGGTTGCAACATTTGACAGGATTTTCTTTTTTGATTCTAATAGGATTTTATTTTTGGAATCCTTTTTTTGACAAGAGGAGTGTGAGTGCGCGTGTGTTTGTGCTGTTTGTCTATAACCATGAGAGAAGACAAGACAAGCAGCAGTGAGTGACTGACATGACCATCCATTCCCTACAGGGACTCGACCTATCTCCTGTATCTTGTGGTCTAATCCATCTACTGTAGAAGGACTACACCCTACACATATAGCCTCCACAGAGACACAATCACAGCACATTTCACCAACATCAGATAGGATGTTGAAAATCTGTGGTGGTGAATGTAGCAGTATTTTTATTGCAGTGGTAGAGGGTATAAGCCTTATATTCTGTCACAGATTCTCCAGAAAGGAGAAGAAATTAGAAGAGGATATGAGAAGAGAAGAACAGAAGAAAGAGATGTGAAAAGAAAAGAAGAGAAGACAATAAGAGAAGGAAGAGAAGAGAAAAGTGTAAATGTAGGCCAGTGGGTATATCCCCTGTCTTCTCATTAGGATTGAAATGGATATTTCTGCCTCATCAATTAGGGAAGCTACAAGAGCAATGTAGACTTCATCGCAACGTTGCCATTATGGGAAAACCACGGCAGGCTGGAGCCCTATAAATGACTGTACACACACATACGCACGCGCACACACACACACCATGAAAAGTGCATTCATTTTGTCTGAAGACATCTTTTAGCACAAAACCATTGATCCAACATATACGTTTACTGTGGAATATCATGTGAACATGAATTAAATCATCAAAAACAGCAGAATGATATCTTCTCAATTTCATTATTTTAACAACCAAATGTCCCTTTGAATGAAATATGATGCAGTATTGTAAATTACAGTACACTATTATACCTTTATTTCAACAAGGAACACAGACTGAGACCAAGGTGTCACATACAGTTTAGGTACAATGATTAAAAAACTACACAAGACAAACAAAACAATCACAAATAATAATAAATAAAAAAACTAAAAAAACACAGATTTCATTTACACCCAGGTTATTCTACTAACAGCACAAGAACTTGCATTATCCAAAACAGTTACAAGCAATACAAAAATACAAATGAGCAAGGGGGACAAGAGTCTCAAGTTTAAGTTTAGTCTGCAGGCTATTCCATAGGCAAGGAGCGTAAACAGGAAAAGGCAACCCATACCCAACTCTGTGGAAATCGCATGGGCCTCGAGTGTAATCCATAGGCAAAGAGCGTAACAGGAAAAGGCAACCATACCCAACTCTGTGGAAATCACATGGGCCTCGAGTGTAATCCATAGGCAAAGAGCGTAACAGGAAAAGGCAACCATACCCAACTCTGTGGAAATCACATGGGCCTCGAGTGTAATCCATGTTTGAGACCTGGTTTTAGGAAATATAATTATAATGTTGATGAGTGATGATAAATAAGAAGGTAGCTTATTCAGTCGTGTTTTACAGACAAACACGAGAGCCTGTTGTCCTTGTCTCACGGACAGCGAAGTCCAACCCACATTATGATACAAAACACAGTGGTGAGTTCTGTGATTTTCACTTTAGGCAATACACTTGCACTACCTATTAAATGAGCTGATCCCTGGTGTGATCAAAAGTGTGATCATTAAAGACATCTTTCACAATCATTGATGCAAAAGAGACGTGTTGTAAGAGGGTGCGTAACTGGCGGCAGGGAAGTCAGGCGCAGGAGAGCAAAACTGGGTAATCAACGGAGCAGTTTTATTCATAAAACCACCGGAAACCAGAACAACAAACAAATGGGTACAAAACCCGTCGCGCACCAGAGAAAATGTGCACACGCACTTACAATAAACAATTCCGCACAAAGACATGGGGGGAACAGAGTGTTAAATACACCACATGTAGTGAGGGAATTGAGACCAGGTGTGTGGGAAGACAAGACAAAACAAAAGAGAAATGAAAAGTGGATCGATGATGGCTAGAAGACCGGCGATGCCCACCGCCCGAGCGCCACCCGAACAAGGAGAGAAACCGACTTTGACGGAAGTTGTGACATATGTACTGTTCAGATATAATTACAACATAGACGTACTTTAATCAAATGAAACTAATTAAATACACATCATGTTTAGCAAGCAGAGAAGGTTGCATCAAGCCTGTCTTGAGCATTTGGCCACAGGTACTCATCGATATCACAGTAAATGTCCTCATTGTTCATGCACCTGGGGACAAACTGTTTGGCATGGTGAATCCAAACTTCTGGACTGATGTCATTGTATGCCTCATCCATGGCCTGAAGGAGGGTGGTACGCAAATGGGGATTGCAATCATACATCTTCCACCTGTATAATAATCATGTATTTTACAGTATTGTATTGTAGTGATCCTGTACGTGACTCAGTTTGTAAAGGCATGGCACTAGCAGCACCAGAGTTGTGGGTTCGATTCCTACTGGGGTCACATATGAAAATGTGCGGACTTACTGTTGTCACTTTGGATAAAAGCGTCTGCTACGTAAATTGCATGTATTACGGTATTACGGTAATGATTTGGCCAATGCAATTTTAGTGCGAATCCCAACCCAGCAACTTCATTTTGGATACATGGTTTATTGTACAGGGGATGCAGTACATCTCTAATTTTGTCAAAAGCAGACTTTTTAAAACTTACTGTGAATTCAAATGAAAGTAATATAATCATCAAAATTGTACATTACAGTAAATATTATAATTTATATGTTTCTACTTTCCAACAGACAAATATTTTTATTATGTAGTAAACAAACCAGTTTAATATATATAGATTTACCAAACGGTTTAGTGATTATTAATTAAGAGCAGTAAGATGAAGTAATAGTCAAATGTTTTAACAAATGAGAAGAGAATCATATCAAAAGTAATGTGAGCATTGCGAAAGTCAATTACTTTATGTGAACATGTATTGCAATGGCAAAAATGTATTTCTAGATGAAACACTGATTAAGTTTGGTTAAAAAGTGATAGTATGATTCTGTGTGTTGTACTCAGTCAATTGAAAATGTGTTTAGAGTTTTGACACAACTGCCTTTCTGATGATCTGTTTTGAGTTCTGTCCAAAGAGTGGTGAAAATGTACATCATACTGGTGAACATTGCACCAAAGTGATTGAAAAACTGTAAGCTTTGTAATTACATCCATGTTGATTATAATTGTCCAGTTAGGCACACAACATGTGCCTACCTGGACTCTATTGCATCCCAAATTACACCATATTCCCTACATAGTGCACTATTTTTGCCCAGAGCCCTATGGGCTATTTCAGACTCACCCATAGTCTGCACTGCGCTGTGTGCATCATCCATAGCACTTCCTTTGCGGTTTATATACAAAAAGCATTCCTAACGGCATATATGAAAGCATTCATAACAACGTACATAGAGCATTAATAGCACATTCGTGAAGGTGTAGTAACATTTAGTAGACCATAGATAGAGAGATCTATGTTTGGTAACCTCTCAGTGAACCACTATACTCTAACAGCAGAATCAGTCATATCCAGTTCAGTGATCTGGTCTGTGCCAGAGCTCTCAAGGGTTTGGGTGGGCAGAGTCAGACTAGGGTTCGGGTGGGCAGACTCAGACTAGGGTTCGGGTGGGCAGAGTCAGACTAGGGTTCGGGTGGGCAGAGTCAGACTAGGGTTCGGGTGGGCAGAGTCAGACTAGGGTTCGGGTGGGCAGAGTCAGACTAGGGTTCGGGTGGGCAGAGTCAGACTAGGGTTCGGGTGGGCAGAGTCAGACTAGGGTTCGGGTGGGCAGAGTCAGACTAGGGTTCGGGTGGGCAGAGTCAGACTAGGGTTCGGGTGGGCAGAGTCAGACTAGGGTTCGGGTGGGCAGAGTCAGACTAGGGTTCGGGTGGGCAGAGTCAGACTAGGGTTCGGGTGGGCAGAGTCAGACTAGGGTTCGGGTGGGCAGAGTCAGACTAGGGTTCGGGTGGGCAGAGTCAGACTAGGGTTCGGGTGGGCAGAGTCAGACTAGGGTTCGGGTGGGCAGAGTCAGACTAGGGTTCGGGTGGGCAGAGTCAGACTAGGGTTCGGGTGGGCAGAGTCAGACTAGGGTTCGGGTGGGCAGAGTCAGACTAGGGTTCGGGTGGGCAGAGTCAGACTAGGGTTCGGGTGGGCAGAGTCAGACTAGGGTTCGGGTGGGCAGAGTCAGACTAGGGTTCGGGTGGGCAGAGTCAGACTAGGGTTTGGGTGGGCAGAGTCAGACTAGGGTTCGGGTGGGCAGAGTCAGACTAGGGTTCGGGTGGGCAGAGTCAGACTAGGGTTCGGGTGGGCAGAGTCAGACTAGGGTTCGGGTGGGCAGAGTCAGACTAGGGTTCGGGTGGGCAGAGTCAGACTAGGGTTCGGGTGGGCAGAGTCAGACTAGGGTTTGGGTGGGCAGAGTCAGACTAGGGTTCGGGTGGGCAGAGTCAGACTAGGGTTTGGGTGGGCAGAGTCAGACTAGGGTTCGGGTGGGCAGAGTCAGACTAGGGTTTGGGTGGGCAGAGTCAGACTAGGGTTTGGGTGGGCAGAGTCAGACTAGGGTTCGGGTGGGCAGAGTCAGACTAGGGTTTGGGTGGGCAGAGTCAGACTAGGGTTTGGGTGGGCAGAGTCAGACTAGGGTTTGGGTGGGCAGAGTCAGACTAGGGTTTGGGTGGGCAGAGTCAGACTAGGGTTTGGGTGGGCAGAGTCAGACTAGGGTTTGGGTGGGCAGAGTCAGACTAGGGTTTGGGTGGGCAGAGTCAGACTAGGGTTTGGGTGGGCAGAGTCAGACTAGGGTTTGGGTGGGCAGAGTCAGACTAGGGTTTGGGTGGGCAGAGTCAGACTAGGGTTCGGGTGGGCAGAGTCAGACTAGGGTTTGGGTGGGCAGAGTCAGACTAGGGTTTGGGTGGGCAGAGTCAGACTAGGGTTCGGGTGGGCAGAGTCAGACTAGGGTTTGGGTGGGCAGAGTCAGACTAGGGTTTGGGTGGGCAGAGTCAGACTAGGGTTTGGGTGGGCAGAGTCAGACTAGGGTTTGGGTGGGCAGAGTCAGACTAGGGTTTGGGTGGGCAGAGTCAGACTAGGGTTTGGGTGGGCAGAGTCAGACTAGGGTTTGGGTGGGCAGAGTCAGACTAGGGTTTGGGTGGGCAGAGTCAGACTAGGGTTTGGGTGGGCAGAGTCAGACTAGGGTTTGGGTGGGCAGAGTCAGACTAGGGTTTGGGTGGGCAGAGTCAGACTAGGGTTTGGGTGGGCAGTATTAACTATGAGATTTGAGATAGATTACAGCTGGGGTGTTTCTAAGACAGAGCAAGAGAAAGAGAGAAAGAGAAAGAGAGAGAGAGAGAGAGAGAGAGAGAGATGTGGATTTCATTGGGTGATTGTGGCACATTAGTGGAGTTTAAACCTGGGTCTCCTGCTTGCCCCAAAGACTGTGTTAGCCTGCTGAGCTAAAGCCAAGGCATTAGCTTAGGGGGCTAACGCAATTTCATAGATCTGAGGTACTCATCATCACGTGAGCGTAGTTGATCGATTCACCGAGTTACCTGTGGGTGTAAGTCCATTGAGAAACATCATAGGGGACTGACACACTGAAGCAGCTCAGCTCTGCTCAGAATGCGGTTTCTAACACATTAGTGGGGTGAGGGCTTTGGCCGTTGAGAAACATGGCTGTGAGGCTATAGGGCAGTGTTCTCCAACCCTTTCCTCAAATACCCTAGCCAGTTCTAGAACAGCAGTGAGTGACTGACTCCATTCCCTACAGAGGGTCAACATATCTGCAGGTAGCCTGGTGGTTAGAGCGTTGGGCCAGTAACCGAAAAGTTGCTGGATCGAATCCCCAAGGTGAAAATCTGTCATTCTGCCCCTGAACAAGGCAGTTAACCCACTGTTCCCCAGTAGGCTGTCATTGTAAATAAAAATCTCTAGTAGCCATTGTATCTGGGGTCTAATCCACCCACTGTAGAGGGTCTATAGCCTCCACAGAGATGCAATCACAGCACATTTCAGCAACATCAGATAGGATGTTGAAAATCTGTGGTGGTGAATGTAGTAGTTCTTTCATTGCAGTGGGAGAGGGTATAAGCCTCATCTTTTTCACAGATTCTCCAGAAAGGAGAAGGGGAGATGAGAAGAAAAGAGTGCAAATGTAGACCAGTGGGTATACCCCGTCTTCTCATTATCATTTAAATTGATATTTCTGCCTCATCAATTAACATAGAAGCGGCGCTCAGCTCCGAGAGAAATATAGACTTCATGGATGGCAATTACAAGACAGTTGCCATTATGGGAAAAGCATGGCAGGCTGGAGCGCTATAAATGACTGTATTTAGGTAGTTCTCTCTCTCTCTCTCTCACACACACACACACACACACACACACACACACACACACACACACACACACACACACACACACACACACACACACACTGTATTTAGGTAATTTTCTAGTTAAGCTTGTAATTATATCCATGTAGATTTTAATTGTCCAGGCAGGCACACAATGTGAAGCTGCTGTTTCATTTACTCTATTGCCTCGCAAATGGCACCCTATTCCCTACATAGTGCACTACTTAAAAGTATGTACCAAGCTGTGTGCATCTGGTGGCTAAACCACCTACGATCCTGTTCAGTTGCAGTTTTATCCTTTCCAAAATAGCGTGCAATCTTACATCTTGAGTGATAAATAATCGTTGTTTAAGCTAGTCTTTTATTAAAGCTAGTCTTGATGAAGCTAATCTTGATGAACCACTGTAGTCCAAAACACTTCCTTTGCATTTTATTTACATAAATCATTCATAACAGCATATACACTGACTGTACAAAACATTATGAACACCTGGTCTTTCCATGACATAGACTGACCAGGTAAATCCAGGTGAAAGCGATGGTCCCTTATTGATGTCAATTGTGAAATCGACTTCAATCAGTGTAGATGAAGGGGAGGAGACAGGTTAAAGAAGGATTTTTAAGCCAATTGAGACAACTCAAAACAAGGAAGGTGTTTTAATGTTTTGTACACTCAGTGCATAAAAGCATTAAGAAGCAGTAACATTTAGTAGATAACCTCTTAGTGAACCACGATAGTCTAACATCAGAATTAGTCAGATCCAGTTCTGTGATCTGGTCTGTGCCAAAGCTCTCGAGGAATGTCTCAGAGTCAGATTAGTGTTTGGGTGGGCATCGGTATTAACTATGAGATTTGAGACAAATTATAGTGGACTAACTGCGTGACACACTGGGCATTTCTAAGAGAGAGAGAAAGAGAAAGGAAACAGGGGATTTAGTTGGGTGAGTGAGGTGCATTAGTGGAGTTTGAACATGAGTCTCCAGCTTCAAATCAAATCAAATGTTATTTGTCACATGGGCCGACGACAACAGTGAAATGCGTACTCACAAGCCCTTTAACCAACGATGCAGGTTTGAGAAAAATACCTAAAGAAAAATAATAAATAAAAGTAAAAAATAATTCAACAAATTCATTAAAGGGCTCCTGAGTGGTGCAGTGGTCTAAGGCACTGCATCTCAGTGCAAGAGGTGTCACTACAGTCCCTGGTTTGAATCCAAGCTCTGTAACATCTGGCTGTGATTGGGAGTCTCACAGGGTGGTGCACAATTGGCCCAGCATCGCCAGGGTAGGCCGTCATTGTAAATAAGAATTTGTTCTTAACTAACTTGCCTAGTTAAATAAAATAAAATAAAATAAAATAAAAGGAGCATCAGTAAAATAACAATAGCAAGGCTATATACAGGGGGTACCGGTACAGAGTCAATGTGCGGAGGCACCGGTTAGTCGAGGTAATTGAGGTAGTACAGTATATACATGTATGTAGAGTTATTAAAGTGGCTTATGCATAGATAAAAACAGAGAGTAGCAGCAGCGCAAAACAATGCTGCCTCATCGTTGTTGGTGATCAGGCCAACCACTGTTGCCAAACTTAATGATGGTGTGGGAGTCGTGCCTGGCCATGCAGTCATGAGTGAACATGGAACACAGGAGGCTACTGAGCACACACCTCTGAGGGGCCCCGTGTTGAGGATCAGCGTGGCGGATGTGTTGTTACCTACCATTACCACCTGGGGGCGGCCTGTCAGGAAGTCCAGGATCCAATTGCAGAGGGAGGTGTTTAGTCCCAGGATCCTTAGCTTAGTGATGAGCTTTGAGGGTACTATGGTGTTGAACGCTGAGCTGTAGTCAATGAATAACATTCTCACATAGGTGTTCCTTTTGTCCAGGTGTGAAAGGGCAGTGTGGAGTGCAATAGAGATTGCATCATCTGTGGATCTGTTGGGGCGGAAAGCAAATTGGAGTGAGTCTAGGCATTTTGGGATAATGGTGTTGATGTGAGCCATGACCAGCTTTTCAAAGCACTTCATGGCTACAGACGTGAGTGCTACAGGTCGGTAGTCATTTAGGCAGGTGTTCTTGGGCACAGGGACTATGATGGTCTGCTTGAAACATGTTGGTATTACAGACTCAGACAGGGAGATATTGAAAATGTCTGTGAAGACACCTGCCAGTTCGTCAGCACATGCCCGGAGCACACGTCCTGGTAATCCGTCTGGCCCTGCGGCCTTGTGAATGTTGACCTGTTTAAAAGGTCTTACTCACACAGGCTGCAGAGAGTGTGATCACGGTCTTCTGGAACAGCTGGTGCTCTCATGCACGTTTCAGTGTTACTTGCCTTGAAGAGAGCGTAGGAGTAATTTAGCTCATCTGGTAGGCTCGTGTCATTGGGAAGCTCTGCTTCCCTTTGTAGTCTGTAATGGTTTGCAAGCCCTGCCACATACGACGAGCGTCGGAGCCGGTGTAGTACGATTCAATCTTAGTCCTGTATTGTCGCTTTGCCTGTTTGATGGTTCGTCGGGGGGCATAGCGGGATTTCTTATAAGCTTCCGGGTTAGAGTCCCGCTCCTTGAAAGTGGCAGCTCTACCCTTTAGCTCAGTGCGGATAATGCCTGTAATCCATGGCTTCCGTTTGGGGTATGTACTTACAGTCACTGTGGGGACAAAGTCATCGATGCACTTATTGATGAAGCCAGTCTACTGATGTGGTGTATTCCTCAATGCCATCGGAAGAATCCCGGAACATATTCCAGTCTGTGCTGCAAAACAGTCCTGTAGTTTAGCATCTGCTTCATCTGACCACTTTTTTATTGACCGAGTCACTGGTGCTTCCTGCTTACATTTTTGCTGGTGAACAGGAATCAGGAGGATATAATTATGGTCAGATTTGCCAAATGGAGGGCGAGGGAGAGCTTTGTACGCGTCTCTCTGTGTGCTTGCCCCAAAGACTGTGTCAGCCTGCTGAGCTAATGCCAAGGCATTCGCTTAGGAAGCTAACACAATTTCTCAGGTCTGAGGCAAGGCTACTCACCATCACGTGAGCGTGGTTGACCAATTCACCAGGTTACCAGAAAGTGTAAGTACATTGGGAGACATCATAGGGGACTGACATACTGACGCAGCTCAGCTCTGCTGAATGTGCTTTCTAACATATTAGTAGGGTGAGGACTTTGGCCATTGAGAGACATGGCTGTGAGGCTATAGGGCAGTGTTCCCCAACCCTTTCCTCAAGGAAGTTACACCTAGCTGTTCCAGTACTAGCACATCTGATTCAACTGGTCAACTATGGTCAAGCCCTTGATTAGCTAAATCAGGTGCCAGTACTGGAATAGATCAAATAGTGTAAGTCATGTGGCTGGGGGTTATTGAGGAAAACTGCACCAAGATCAAGGTATTTTCTAGATTCTACTTTACTTTAGATTCTAGATTGTCACACCTCAAAACTCCACTATCACATCATCCACCCCATAGGAGACATTGTGTGTCTCCTCTCTCTCTCCCTGTGACTGGGAGCCTAGGCCTGTGGAGGAAGAGGTTTCAGTGCGGGTTTGTATGTATGTATGTGTGTGTGTGTGTGTGTGTGTGTGTGTGTGTGTGTGTGCGTGTGTGTGTGTGTGTGTGTGCGTGTGTGTGTGTGTGTGTGTGCGTGTGCGTGTCTGTGTGTATGTGTCTGTATGTCTGTGTGTCTGTGTATGTGGCTGTCACCAGTCAGCAGTGCAGGGGATGGAACACAGATCAACATTTGTGTTTCATTAGCCCCTTCCTTCCGCTCTGCATGCCTGCCACCCAACACAACACACATGCTGATAACTAACTCTCATTGGCTGCCCCCTTCGTATGCACACACACACACACACACACACACACACACACACACACACACACACACACACCAAGATATTGTCACACACATGCGTCAAACACACACACACTTACTTAAATACACAAGACACAGTGGTTTCCGTACTTTGCCCTGCAGATACCATTAGTGGTGAGAGATGGAGAGAGACAGGGCCCATGGAAGGAGGCGGCAGAGAGGGAGGCAGGGAGGGAGAGAGGGAGGAACAGAAGGTAATTGTTGCTAAATCACAACTTCAGACTCAAGACTGGTGGGTGGGTGACAGGGACGGGGAAGGAGGGTACTGCCTACTGCCTGCTGCGTGACTGACTGTCTCTCTGCCTGCCTTTGTCTGTGTGTCTGTCTGACTTCTAGATTCCTATCCTGGATTTTTACATGCATTTTCTACTATAACAGTAGTAAATACATTCCACCTTCAAGCCCTAAAGGAGAACATAGATCCATCATTATATTAGCTGGTTAACTGTGAGAGAACACACTCTCAGGTCAGTGAAAAAATATGACAGCAGATACAAAGCGATACAAGCAGGTGCACCACATGTTTTCCCATTGACTATATATGTGAAAGTATAGGGTAAGTCTGATGACAAGTCCTCTACAATGCAGGCTACAGGAAGGACTGGATTGTGAGACTCTCTCCCTCTCCATATCTTTCCCTCTATCTCTCCCTGCCTCCGCTACACCCCTCTCTCCCTCCATCTCTCCCTGCCTCCGCTACACCCCTCTCTCCCTCCATCTCTCCCTGCCTCCGCTACACCCCTCTCTCCCTCCATCTCTCCCTGCCTCCGCTACACCCCTCTCTCCCTCCATCTCTCCCTGCCTCCGCTACACCCCTCTCTCCCTCCATCTCTCCCTGCCTCCGCTACACCCCTCTCTCCCGCCATTCTCTCGCTCTCCGCTTCCCTAAACCTCTGTCTCTCTCTCTCCCTCCATCTCTCCCTGCCTCCATTACACCTCTCTCTCTACTCTATATCCTTCCCTAAACCTCTGTCCCTCTCTCTCCCTCCATCTCTCCCTGCCTCCATTACACCTCTCTCTCTACTCTATATCCTTCCCTCCACCTCACTCCCTCTCTCTCTGCCTCCACTACACATCTCTCTCCCTCACTCTCTTGATCTCTCCTTCCCTCCACCTCTGTCCCTCTCTCTCCCTCCATCTCTCCCTGCCTCCACTACACCTCTTTCTCTCTCTCCCTCTCTCCCTTTTACACCAACTTAATAAGGAATTAGCAATGTACAATGTACAGCTTTTTCGCAGTGTTACAAAAAAAAAGTCAAATGTAAAGGCCAATAATCTCATCCTCAACCCTGACACTCTTATAAAAGGTGGAAGTGTAGCTGGCTACTATTCCAGTCCCAAACCATCAAAAAGTGAACTTGGTCAGAGGAGTAATAATTAGGACAGACGTTGTGCTTTCTTCCACTAATACTTCCATAAGTCTCCCTGGGGTAGACAAGATAAATTATAAGCAAGAGAGAGACAGACGTGTCCCT
Organism: Oncorhynchus tshawytscha; assembly: GCF_018296145.1. Classification (NCBI taxonomy): domain Eukaryota; kingdom Metazoa; phylum Chordata; class Actinopteri; order Salmoniformes; family Salmonidae; genus Oncorhynchus; species Oncorhynchus tshawytscha. The sequence continues at coordinate 6,310,591 of NC_056448.1, forward strand.
ATACAGGTAGTCAACCGACCTCATTCCTAAAGTAGCACAGAGCAGACCAGTCTGGCTCAGAGGGGTTGGAGCTCTTTTATGTCACACAGGCTCCCAATGAATGTGTCATGTATTGACGGTAGACCAGCGGTATTCAGATTTGACCCTACGGGGTCCGGGGTACTGCTGTTTTTCTGTTCTATCTGATAATTAATTGCACCAACCTGGGGTCCCAGGTCTAAATCAGTCCCTGATTAGAGGTGAAGAATTTTAAAAAGCAGTGGAACTGGCTTCAAAGTCCAGATTTTAATTTGAAGGGTATAGACACAGAGAAATACCATAGACTAAGTGGAGCACATTGGAGCTTTACTTAAGAATAAGAAATACTTTAGTACAGTAAAATGACCTGAAACATGTACAGACAGAAGACACTGAGCAGCTGCCTGCATTGTGAGCTGTCTGTACTGTGAGTGGCTGGGATACTGCTGCAGCAGGGGGAGGTAGGTAGGTAGGTAGGGAGGGAGGGAGGGAGGAGGGAGGGAGGGAGGGAGGGAGGTAGGGAGGGAGGGAGGTAGGGAGGGAGGGAGGGAGGTAGGGAGGGAGGGAGGGAGGTAGGGAGGGAGGGAGGTAGGGAGGTAGGGAGGGAGGTAGGGAGGAGGTAGGGAGGGAGGGAGGGAGGGAGGGAGGGAGGAGGGAGGGAGGGAGGGAGGGAGGGAGGTAGGGAGGGAGGGAGGGAGGGAGGTAGGGAGGGAGGGAGGTAGGGAGGGAGGGAGGTAGGGAGGGAGGGAGGGAGGGAGGTATGGAGGGAGGGAGGGAGGTAGGGAGGGGGGGAGGGAGGGAGGGAGGTAGGGAGGGAGGAAGGGAGGTAGGGAGGGAGGGAGGTAGGGAGGGAGGGAGGGAGGGAGGGAGGTAGGGAGGGAGGGAGGGAGGGAGGTAGGAGGGTAGGGAGGTAGGGAGGGAGGGAGGAGGGAGGGAGGAGGGAGGGAGGGAGGGAGGGAGGGGAGGGAGGGAGGGAGGGAGGGAGGGAGGGAGGGAGGGAGGTAGGTAGGTAGGGAGGGAGGGAGGTAGGTAGGTAGGGAGGGAGGGAGGTAGGTAGGTAGGTAGGGAGGGAGGGAGGGAGGGAGGGAGGTAGGTAGGTAGGTAGGTAGGGTAGGTAGGTAGGGAGGGAGGGAGGGAGGGAGGGAGGGAGGGAGGAGGTAGGTAGGTAGGTAGGTAGGTAGGTAGGGAGGGAGGGAGGTAGGTAGGTAGGTAGGTAGGGAGGGAGGGAGGTAGGGTAGGTAGGTAGGGAGGGAGGGAGGGAGGTAGGTAGGTAGGTAGGGTAGGGAGGGAGGGAGGTAGGTAGGTAGGTAGGGAGGGAGGAGGTAGGTAGGGAGGTAGGTAGGGAGGGAGGGAGGTAGGGAGGGAGGGAGGGAGGGAGGGAGGGAGGGAGGGAGGGAGGTAGGTAGGTAGGTAGGTAGGTAGGTAGGTAGGGAGGGAGGTAGGGAGGGAGGGAGGGAGGGAGGCAGGCAGGCTCTGACCCATCTCAGTTGTGACCTTGATTTGAGCTCAAATGGGGCTCCTGTGCTGTGTGGCCTCCTCCTCCTCCTGTGGGGCACGCTCGCATTGTGTGACAAAGAATGGCTGCCAGCTGACTGCTTCTGGGCCACTTCTACCCTGCAGAGAGGGGGAGGGAGAGACGAGCAGAGAGAGACGTAGAGAGAGATGAGACGAGCCGAGAGAGAGAGAGAGAGAGAGAGAGAGATGCTGTGTGAGAAATAAGATGAGATCGGTGAGAAATGTCAGTGGTGTTTAGGAAATAGCCTTGCTGTCACCTACAGTACTGCATCACAGCTTCTCAGTGCGACAGCCAGTCAGCCAACCAGCTAGTCAGCCAGTTAGTCAGTCAGTCAGTCAGCCAGTCAGCCAACCAGACAGTCAGTCAGCCAGTCAGTCAGTCAGTCAGTCAGTCAGCCAGCCTACCAGCCAAATAGAGATTTGACAGGAACCAGAGGAGACTGTTGTGAGACTGTGGCTGACTGACTGCTTCACCAAAGACAGGGGCACGGAAGGGTTTACAAGGTTAGAGCGCTGAGGTATAGGGCTATCACTCCCTGTATTTTGTAGCCAATCAGCCTTCTGCCCTGCAACTAAATAATATTATTCTGCATAAAGATATAATTACTTGCGAAGAAATATAATGATCTCACATAAACATTTGGAAGAAAACATCAGCTCAGTTGCATGCCAGACCATATAGCCCTGGCTCCTCTACAGAACAAATGATGATAATGATTACTTTAGGAGGGTGGCTGTGTTTGTAGGGGGTAGGATAGATGGGCTAGGGGATAGAGGGAGACCTGCTACCTCCATATTCATGAAATACCCACCATCAGTACTGACGGTGCGAAGCGCAGCTGGCAGCCTCTGTGTGTGCTCCGGCTGCATGGTAAGTAGCCCCTGTTGTATACTCATCTGCCCCTGATTCAATTACACACAGCCACTGCTTTGGTTGAATATTAATATGAGGCCTAAACTTCATTTGTCTGCTCCCTCTTGGCAGCGGGGGAAACACGCCCATCTGCTGCAGGGGGGACTGTGTGTGTGTGTGAGTGTGCGTGCGTGCGTGCATGCAAGTATGTGTGTGTGAAGGGGAGGGGCGGTTATTCCTATTGTTTGGGTGACGGACACACAGGGGACCTGTCGCCCCTGTCTGAGGAAGACAGATCAGTGTGTCAGAAGACAAAAGCTGGAGAGACCACAAAACAGAGAGACGGATGGAGAGACAATGAAAGAGAGAGAGGGACAATGAAAGAGAGAGAGGGACCTACCCTTGGTCTCTGGACACTCCCCAGAGAGACCGCAAACAGCCAGAGAGAAGGAGAATGAAAAGAGATTGAGCGAGAGCGAGGAAGAGGAATAACAATAAGAGAAAGAAAGAAAGAAAGAAAGAAAGAAAGAAAGAAAGAAAGAAAGAAAGAAAGAAAGAAAGAAAAGGGGAGAGAGCTGGGGTAGATTGTTAAATGCTAATTCTCTGCTACATTATCTGTACTATGGCTATTGTATTGTGTTGTGTATTATGAGTGTATTGTAGTTTCAGATTCTGACATCATTCCGGTATTATTCTTTCTGCTGATGTTCTATTTGTAGATCCACCCACACAATAATTCATGAATTCTGTAAGAAGCACATTATTCATGTCTAGTTGGTATAAGATATGATAGCTCAGTTGGTCAAGCATGTTGCTTGTGACACTAGGTTAGTGGGTTTGATTCCTGGGACCACCCATACGTAAAATGTTTTATCCATTCTTGACTGTAAGTCTCTTTGGATAACAGCATCTGCTAAATGGCATTCATTATATATGGTATATAATCCTTCCTCTCCATAGAATGATGGCCGTACGATAGAATGATTACATTATAGAATTATAGGCTGAAGAAGTCTGATTCATCTCCGAAGAGGAAGAGTCGAGCATGGGGGGGCGTCATTGCTCTCTGACATATTACCCAGGATCCTCTGAGAGAGAGAGAGAGAGAGAGAGAGAGAAAGGCTATGCTCTAGGGCTCTGACCTGACCTCTGAATCACCTCTCACAAAGAGCATGTCCTGACCTCTGAATCACCTCTCACAAAGAGCATGTCCTGACCTCTGAATCACCTCTCACAAAGAGCATGTCCTGACCTCTGAAATCACCTCTCACACCTCTCACAAAGAGCATGTCCTGACCTCTGAATCACCTCTCACAAAGAGCATGTCCTGACCTCTGAATCACCTCTCACAAAGAGCATGTCCTGACCTCTGAATCACCTCTCACAAAGAGCATGTCCTGACCTCTGAATCACCTCTCACAAAGAGCATGTCCTGACCTCTGAATCACCTCTCACAAAGAGCATGTCCTGACCTCTGAATCACCTCTCACAAAGAGCATGTCCTGACCTCTGAATCACCTCTCACAAAGAGCATGTCCTGACCTCTGAATCACCTCTCACAAAGAGCATGTCCTGACCTCTGAATCACCTCTCACAAAGAGCATGTCCTGACCTCTGAATCACCTCTCACAAAGAGCATGTCCTGACCTCTGAATCACCTCTCACAAAGAGCATGTCCTGACCTCTGAATCACCTCTCACAAAGAGCATGTCCTGACCTCTGAATCACCTCTCACAAAGAGCATGTCCTGACCTCTGAATCACCTCCCACAAAGAGCATGTCCTGACCTCTGAATCACCTTTCACAAAGAGCATGTCCTGACCTCTGAATCACCTCTCACAAAGAGCATGTCCTGACCTCTGAATCACCTCTCACAAAGAGCATGTTTGCCTTTTTCTGCTCTAAAAGGTCAAAGGCAGCAGGACTAAGAGGAACTATACAGAGAGAGAGAGAGATGAACGATGGGAGAGAGAGGGGAGGCTGTCTGCTCGGCTCTCATTATCTGTATCATGTGGGGCTGTGAGGCTGTGACACTGATGAATGCCAAGAGCTGCTTTACCTCACACAGGCTGCCTGCTTGTCATATTGAATCCGTAAATATAACCACCGCTCTTCTGCTGGGAGCTGATCTCGCTCTCTCTCTGTATGCTGGGAGTGTTTGGTGCATGCTGGGAATTGTGTGAGCGAAGGAGTGCGTGTGTTGTGTAGAGGTGGATATTCAGAACTTTCTTTCGGTTTTCTCTTTCTTGGTGGCATTTTTTGTTTTCTTTCTGTGCTGATTAAGGTAATTATTTTTATTTTTGTTGTGGTAGAATTAAGTATTTTGTTTTTCGTATCGAAATGACCCTGATTTTGGTGGGATGGCAGCCCGAATGGGGATGGCAGCCCGAATGGGGATGGCAGCCCGAATGGGGATGCCGTCCCTGTCACTTCGGCACGGCTTTAGGTGTGTTACTGAAGCTACTGTCACGGAGGAGGAGTTTCTGGTCGACCGTAGGAGAGAAGGTAGGCAATGAGAATGTTGCTTATGTGTCACGGATGAATAAAGCGGTGGTGGTATTTCTTAAAGAAGAGTGTCTAGTTGATCGGATGGTTGAGCATGGTGTACTTCTTAAAGAAGAGTGTCTTGGCAGAGGGAGAGGCGCAGGTGGTCATCGTAACGCATGGGTCCACTGATGTAGGGAGAGGTGTACCGACAGCGGTAGAGCAGCCACAAGCACCTGTTGCTGAGGAACAAGTTATCCGTGTTGAGGGCACAGAGTTGCAACTTGTATTAGAGGGAAATGTTATGCAACAGAAAAATATTGTTGTAGAAGGTAAGGATGGATCTGAAGAGCCAGTTCCTCAGACTGGTGAGGAGGTGCCCAGTACGAGTGCTGGGGTACAGCAGGGTGTTCATATGGAACTAGGCTCCAGGTAGTAGAAGAGATGCCCACTACGAGTGCTGGGTTACAGGAGGGGGTTCATGTGGAGCTAGGCTCCCAGGTAGTGGAGGAGATTCCCACTACGAGTACTGGGGTACAGAAGGACGTTCATGTGGAGCTAGGCTCCCAGGTAGTGGAGGAGATGCCTGGTACGAGTGATGGGGGTGCAAGTGTGGATTGTTGAAAGGGATGTGGTAGAGGGGAGTCAGTTGTCTGTGGCCTCAGCCTAGGAGGATCTTTTGATATGATAGCAGCTGGTGAGGACTCAATTTACGATCTAGAGGAGGTAAATGGTTTTCTGGATCAGACTGTACAGTGGATTTTACTGTTGATCGCACCGCTGAAGAACCTCACCTGCGGTCAGCCACTTGCCTGTCTGGCCTATTAACTGAGTTTGAGCTTTCTGATGTGTGGAGAGTAAGGAATGCAAAAGTTAGGCAGTACACATGGCTAAAAGTTAATGAAGGTCGTGTTAGTGCAGCAAGGTTAGACATGTTGTATGTATCTGAGCGATACTGTAGTAGGGATGGAAGGTGTGCCATTACTCCTGTGGGTTTCTCTGATCATCATATTGTTAATGTTGATATCCACTTGTCCTGTCCACGAAGGTCATCACCTTACTGGTATTTTAATGTTAAAATGTTACATGATGTCATGTTTTGTGAAAGGATTTTGTTGTTTTGGGAAAAATGGAGGGTTACAAAAGGGAATTTTGAGTCCTTGAGACAATGGTGGGAGGTGGAAGACCCAAATATGATTATTTTGTCAACAGTATACTGCTCTGTCTCAAATTGAAGTTAAAGAGACTATCAAGGCTCTTGAACAGGACATCAAATCTATTGAATTGAAGCTGCTCACTCAGAACAACCCTGGACTAGTCATGAACTTACAGGACAAGAGACATGAACTGAGGTCGTTTCTGCATGAAAGAGTGAAGGGTGCCTTGATTAGGTCTCGTTTCGCTTCCCTCAAGGATATGGATGCTCCTAGCGCTTTAACAAAAAAAAAACCGAGGCCAGTCGACATTGCAACGTAAACAGATGGTCTGCTTTCGTCTCCCTGATGGGAAGGTGACCACGGATGACAAGTGAAATGCGTCAACATGCCGTGGATTTCTACTCGGCCCTCTATAAGGTGGAGGATTGTGACTCTCTGTGTACTGAACAGTTGTTACACGGTCTCCCTCAATTGGGACCTGAGCAGAGAGTCGCATTGGACTCTGACATTACACTGCAAGAGCTGTCCACAGCAGTTATGCAGCTCTCAACAGGCCGAGCCCCTGGCATTGATGGTTTACCATCTGAGTTTTATAAGCACTTTTGGGGGTCTATTGGGGAGGATTTTTATGAAGTGGTGTGTGAATCTTTTCATGAGTGTTCTCTTCCTGTATCTTGTTAACGTGCGGTGCTTTCACTATTGCCAAAAAAGGGGGATTTGGCTCTCATAAAAAATTGGAGACCTGTTGCTTTGCTGTGTGCAGAATACAAAATTGTTTCTAAATATCTCTCAAACAGGTTGAAAGAGTATCTGGGATTGTTGGTCCACAAGGACCAGTCTTACTGTGTACCTGATCGCTCTATCGTTGATAACTTGTTTCTGATAAGAGATGTTTTAGACATTTGTAAACTGTCTGATGTAAATGTGAGTTTACTTTCTTTGGATCAGGAGATAAGGCTTTTGATCGTGTGGACCACCAGTGCTTGTTTAAAACGATGAAAACCTTTGGGTTTGGGGCTGTTTTTTTGTCTTGGGTGAATTTACTGTATGCTGGGGCCTCGTGTATGGTGAAGGTGGGGGGTGGTTTGAGTTGCCCCATCCCTGTCCTAAGGGGCATCATGCAGGGATGCCCAATTTCAGGGCAGTTATATAGTCTGGCGATTGAACCAATGCTTTGTTTTTCAAGAGCCAGGCTTACTGGTTTCTCTGTGCCAGGTGTAATGAAGGGTCCCACAATAGCACTGTCTGCGTATGCAGATGACGTGACAGTTTTTATTACAGGGGGTGAAGATGTTAAGGTTCTCTCAAACGCTTTAAAGGTGTATGAGCTCAGCTTCAGTCAATTGGGGAAAGAGTGAAGCGCTGTGGGCAGGTCAGCTTCAGATGGGGTCCGCTCCACGGTTAACAGGGGAGCTTCAGTGGGGCAGAGATGTTTTTTTTTCTTGGCTCTGATGTCTTTCAGAAAAAGAACTGGGAGGGTGTAGTGGAGCAAGTGTGTGCCAGACTGTCAAGATGGAAATGGTTGCTGTCTGATAGGGGAAGGGTACTGGTAGCTAATAATCTTGCTGCCTCTACCCTGTGGCACAGACGAATGATTTTGCAGCCAACAAAGGGTCTGATACAAGAGCTTCAGAGGACCCTTGTCAATTTCTTCTGGTCTGGACAACACTGGATTAAAGCTGCAGCCCTGTACCTGCCACTGCACGAGGGTGGGCAAGGCCTGGTGGACATTTCCTCTAGGATCATGGCTTTCCGGCTTCAAGCAGCCCAGAGACTGTTGTACAGAGACGGTTCTAGCTGGGTCGACACAGCCTACACACTCTCTCTCGCTCTCTCTCTCTCTCTCTAACTCTATCTATCTATCTCTCTATCTCTCTCTCTCTCTCAATCTATCTATCTCTCTATCTCTCTATATGTCAATTCAATTCAAGGGGCTTTATTGGCATGGGAAAAACATGTTTACATGGCCAAATCAAGTGAAATAGATAATAAACAGAAGTGAAATATTACTCACAAAAGTTCCAAAAGAATAAAAACGTTTCAAATGTCACATTATGTCTTTATACAGTGTTGTAACGATGTGCAAATAGTTCAAGGAAAATGTTTGTTCCATGATGTTTGTTCTTCACTGGTTGCCCTTTTCTTGTGGCAACAGGTCACACATCTTGCTGCTGTGATTGCACACTGTGGTATTTCACCCGATAGATATGGGAGTTTATCAAAATTGGATTTGTTTATGAATTCTTTGCGGGTCTGAGGGAAATATGTGTTTCTAATATGGTCATACATTTGGCAGGAGGTCAGGAAGTGCAGCTCAGTTTCCACAACCTTTCTCAATAGCAAGGCTATACTCATTGAGTCTCTCTGTTTCTTTCTCTCCCTACTACACATCACCACATCAAGTCTGTACATTACAGTAAAGGCAAACTACGTTAGTATGTTAATGCTTTCTCTTGTGGTGTTATACTCAGTAGCAGCGATGCTTTGAGGCACTTCTGACTTCACAGGTTCTTTGCATTTCTTTGTTTTTGTTTGGCTTTGTGTTATCAGAATAAATGGTCTGATTACTGGTCTGCAAACGGTTGTGATTCCAGCGATTAGTAATTGGTTTGCATACAAATGGTGGTTGGCTGTAGGGTTCAGTTGACGTTCACATGATCTGCTTCGGTGGTGGGGAAGCATTGTGTTGTGTGTCTGTATGTGTGTTGTGTGTGAGAGTGTGTGTTTCTCTGTGGCCAGGAAGTATGTGTGTGTGTAAGGGGTAATTTAAATTGGGAACATGTGAGAGTATTTGGTTAGGAAGCTGAGGCTGAAGGTCGGAGGGTATATGTGTGTCTGTATACATGTGTGTATGCCTGCATGCGTCTGGGTGCACATGTGTGTGTGCCTTTGTGTGTGTTTGTGCGTGCATACGTGTGTGCGACCCGGGGTTGAGCCTCAGTCTCTTTGAAAGGTAATGAGAACACAATCAAAAGACCTCTCTCTCTCTGAGCTGGGACACAGGGGAAGCTGCATGTGGTGTAATTCCACTAATTGACTCTTGAACTGTTTGCTTTAGTTTGGGGGCTGGTTTTCACAGAGAGGCTCATCTACCCCATACGCTCCTCCATAAGATACTTAATGAGAGCCTGGCTTGCTAGAGTCTTCACTCTTCTTTATCTCCTACCTTCTCACCCTCTCTTTTTCTCTCGCTCATTCACTCTCTCTCTCCTCCATTCTCTCGCTTGCTCTCTCTTTCTCTCCTCCTCCGTTCTCTCTTCCTCTCTCCCCATCTCTCCTCTGTTCGTCTTTCCCTCTCACAGCCGCTTGAAACCTAACCCTCTCAAGCAGTGGCCCTAAACTCTGTGATGAGGAGCTGTGTTTACTTTGCTTTGTTCCGGGACAATGTGGACTGCGCTGACTTTCAATGTAGCAACTGCTTGCTTGGGGAGGACTACAGGAGCAAAGTAGCTACTCTTAGCAAGCAAGTAGCAAACCAACATGAGCTACTGGGAAACCCACGCCAACCTACCTTTTATTTTTCTTCCACCCCAGTATCCGGACACCGCTCTGGTCTGGTGGAAGTATCTCCGCCGTGTTGGGTCTGCACAGCCGGCAGGCCGGTGTTAGACAGGGTTCCATCCCAGAAGGCGTCTCCTCCTTCCCTGGAGAACGGAGCTGATCTCGACCCAACCAGCCATGGAGGTACGCCACTCGCCGTGGAAGTCGAAGAAGGCGTCCTCTGGCAACGGGGGTCTCCATGGAGATATGGACCAGAAACAGCTTTGCCGCCCTGGATCCAGAGGTTCCGGTGCCTTCGTCCTTGGTGGCTTCCCAATCAAGATCGGATACGGAGGTACCTGTGTCTTCGTCCTCGGCTCTGTTTCCCTCTCCGGTGGCTTCTACCTCGGGTTCAGATCCTCGGAGCTCCCAGCCTTACCAGACAGTGAGGCTGCCTGAGAGACCGGCCCATTCAACATCACCAGCTGTCACCATAGGCAGCTCTATGGTGAGAAACATCTCGGTCCCCAAGGAAAAAACCCTGTGCTACCCAGGAGCATGAGTACAGGACATAACAAGGCTGCTTCTGACTGTTCTACCACAGATGCCGGGAGCTGACACTGTCGTAGTCCATGTGGGGTCAAACGACATCAGGAGGGCTAGCTCGGAACATTTGAAAATGGATTTGAAAGATTTTAGCATTTAAAAGACTCCAAAAAACAGCCAATAACTTCAGGTCCAGAACCATCGTTGGGCCGCTGGTGTGAAAGATTCAGCAGACTGCTGGCATTACACATCTGGATAAAAGACTACTGTAGCTCTGTTGGAGTCACTTTTATTGATAACTTTGACACCTTCTGGAAACAGAAAATACGCTACAGGAATGACTGAGTCCATTCAAATCATCTTGGCTCCTGGACTCTGTCCACGCATTTCAGGGCTGCATTGAAACAATGACTGGTAAATGATCCAAGACCAGCTCAGTTAATCCCTACCATTGTGACAATGAGTCGTCATAATGCTGCATCAAATTTACATGATCTTAGGGGCATTGGCAAACACAATGTAAGTAATTTAATTTATGTACCCCTAATTGCACCGAATACATCTGTTTATCCTACAGCTAATGTAAGCAGTAATTATGATCCTAGAAACTAGAGTTACACTGTTAGTGTAATGAATACTCAGGGAGAAAAAGGTGTAGATTCACGCGCAGAGCGTGGCAGGTGTTAATTTCACCTTCATAGAAGGCAGGAATCGTGGTCACAGGCAGGCAATGGTCATACACAAGTAGGTGAATCAAAACTAGGACTGAAGGCTATAACTGGTTCTCACAAACGAGCTAGGAAAAGGCTTAGTAGAGTCAAAATGTACAATACCTCACAAAGGCACAAACAGAATGAACTGAACTAAATAAGGAGCTGATGAGACCAGGTGAGTAACTAACAAAGGTGGAAATAATGAACAAAAATGAAAGACAGGGCTACGTTCAAGAACACAAAGAAACAGGGCTACGTTCAAGAACACAATGAATCAGAACACAAGGTTGACTAAGAAAAGAAATACAGAACCTTACTGTTAGCACTGAGGCAGTGTGCAATAGTAGGAAGACCACTTTATGCAGCTCACCCTGCACTATCAGCTCCAATGTAAATAACATGAGTAAGTCTACCTCTGATGAGCTTCCCAGTAAGCATTAAGGACAATCAAGCAACCCAGAAAAGTGCTAAAAATAGCCCATTTTAACATATAGCCTAAGAGACAAGGTACATGAAGTTCATAACTTACTTGTAACAGATGACATTCGTATTCTGAAACTCTGAAACTCACTTAGCTTAGATAATACCTTTGATGATACAGTGGTAGCAATACATGGTTACAACATCTATCGAAAAGACAGAAATGCCAACGGAGGCGGTGTTGCGGTCCATATTCAGAACCTTATTCCCGTTAAGCCATTTTCCCGATGATCTAATGTTAAATACTGCAGAAGTAATATGGCTACAAGTTCATCTGCCTCACCTAAAGCCCATTCTTGTGGGAAGCTGCTATAGACCACCAGGGGATAATAGTCCGCATCTGGATAATATGTGTGAAATGCTTGATAATGTATGTGATATCAACAGATAAATATATTTTCTGGGTGATTTAAATATTGACCCACTGTCATCAATCTGCCCACTCAGGAAAAAACTTCAAACTGTAACCAGTGCCTGCAACCTGGATCAGGTTGTCAGCCAACCTAGTTACAAACAGCACAATAATTAAATCATCAATCATCAATCATGTATTGATCACATCTTTACTGCAGATATTGCCTTTACAGGAGCATCCAAATCCAAATCTATAGGATGTGATCACAATTTATACCTTAATTTAACTAGGCAAGTCAGTTAAGAACAAATCCTTATTTTCAATGACAGCCTAGGAACAATGGGTTAACTGCCTTGTTCAGGCACAGAAGGACCTTGTCAGCTTGGGGATTCGGTCTTGCAACCTTACGGTTACTAGTCCAACGCTTTAACCATTAGGCTACCTGCAGCCCCATAATATAATAGCCATTTCTAGGAAAACCAAAATTCCAAAGGCAGGGCCAGATATAGTGTATAAGAGGTCATACAAGAAGTTTTGTAGTGATTCATATGTTGATGATGTAAAGAATATTTGCTGGTCTGTGGTGTGTAATGAGGAGCAACCAGACGCTGCACTTGACACATTTATGAAACTACTTATTCCAGTTACTAATAAACACACAGCCATTAAGAAAATGATTGCAAAAACTGTTCAATCCCCTTGGATTGATGAGGAATTGAAAAATGACCGTAGAGAGCGTTTTAGGACTCTATTTTGGTTTGGTCAGGGTGTGATTTGGGTGGGCAGTCTATGTTCTATGTTCTATGATTTTCTATTTCTATGTGTTTGGCCGGGTGTGGTTCTCAATCAGAGGCAGCTGTCTACCGTTGTCTCTGATTGAGAACCATACTTAGGTACCCTTTTCCCCCACCTGTTTTGTGGGAACTTTGTTAACTTTGACTTTGTTTAGGGCACATAGCCCAAAGCTTCACGGTTTGGTTTTGTTCTTTGTTTTGTTGGCGTCATTTTGAATAAAGAGAAAATGTACACTTACCATGATGCACCTTAGTCCAGTCCTTCAGCCAGCTGTGACAATGGTTGAGAGGGACGAGGCAAAAGGTATGGCAATTAAGTCTGGCAGACCAACTGATTGGCAAACATACTGTAATTTAAGAAGTCATGTGACTAAACTAAATAAAAATAAACTGCACTATGAAACAAAGATAAATTATATAAAGAATTATAGTAAAAAACTTCGGGGCACCTTAAATAAAAGCTTTGGAAAAAAGCCAACTCGGCTCCTTCATTCATTGAATCAGATGGCTCATTCCTCACAAAGCCCACTGATATTGCAAACTACTTTAATAACTTTTTCATTGGCAAGATAAGCAAATTTAGGGATGACATGCCAGCAACAAACGCTGACACTACACATCCAAGTATATCGGACCAAATTATGGAAGAAAATAATTGTACTTTTGATCTCCGTAAAGTCAGCGTGAAAGAGGTGAAAATATTATTGTTGTCTATCAACAATGACAAGTCACCGGGGTCTGACAATCTGGATGGAAATTGACTGAGGATAACAGCAAACGATATTGCCACTCCTGTTTGCGACATCTTCAATTTAAGCCTACTAGAGAGCGTCTGACCTCAGACCTGGAGGGAAGCTAAAGTCATTCCGCAGCCCCCCCCCACTGGCTCAAATAGCTGACCAATCAGCCTGTTACCAACCCTTAGTAAACTTATTGAAAGAATTGAGTTTGACCAGATACAATGCTGGTCAATAAACGAATTGACAACATAATTGCTTATAGGGAAGGACACTCAACAAGCACAGCACTGACACAAATGAGGGATGATTGGCTGAGAGAAATTGATGATAAAATTATTGTGGGGGCTGTCTTGTTAGACTTCAGTGCAGCTTTTGACATTATTGATCATAGTCTGCTGCTAGAAAAACGTATGTGTTATGGCTTTACACCCCCTGCTTTAATGTGGATAAAGAGTTACTTGTCTAACAGAACACAGAGGAAGCCTCTCAAATGTAATCCAGGTAGAAGCAGGAATTCCCCAGGTAGCTGTTTAGGCCCCTTGCTTTTTAAATTTTTACTAACGACATGCCACTGACTTTGAGTAATGCCAGAGTGTCTATGTATGAGGATGACTCAACACTATACACGTCATCTACTACAGTGAATGAAAAGACTGCAACTCAACAAAGAACTGCAGTTGGTTTCATAATGGGTGGCAAGAAATAAGTTAGCCCTAAATATTTCTAAAACTAAAAGCCTTGTATTTGGAACAAAACACTCACTAAACCCTAAAACTCAACTAAATCTTGTAATAAATAATGTGGAAATTGAGCAAGTTGAGATGCCTAAACTGCTTGAAGTAACCTAGATTGTAAACTGTCATGGTCAAAACATATTGATGCAGTTGTAGCTAAGATGGGGAGAAGTCTGTCTATAATAAAGCGATGCTCTGCCTTCTTAACAACACTATCAACAAGGCAGGTCCTACAGGCCCTAGTTTCTACCTTCTTGACAACACTATCAACAAGGCAGGTCCTACAGGCCCTAGTTTCTACCTTCTTAACAACACTATCAACAAGGCAGGTCCTACAGGCCCTAGTTTCTACCTTCTTAACAACACTATCAACAAGGCAGGTCCTACCTGGTCCTAGTTTTGTCACACCTTGACTACTGTTCAGTCGTGTGATCAGATGCCACAAAAAAGGTCTTAGGAAAATTGCAATTGGCTCAGAACAGGGCAGCACGGCTGGCCCTTGGATGTACACAGATAACTATAATATAAATAATATGCATGTCAATCTCTCCTGGCTGAAAGTGGAGGAGAGATTGACTTCATCACTACTTTTATTTATGAGAGGTATTGACATGTTGAATGCACCGAGCAAGTCTGTCTAAACATAACAGCTCGGACACCCATGTATACCCCACAAGACATGCCACAAGAGGCCTCTTCACAGTCCCCAAGTCCAGGACAGACTATGGGAGACACACAGTACTACATAGAGCCATGACTACATGGAACACTATTCCACATCATGCAACTGACACAAGCAGTAAAATTAGATTTAAAAAACAGATTAAAAAAACAGTGTGAAGCAACACAAACATTGGCACACACACACACACACACACACAGACACACACACAGACAGAAAATAACATACGCACTACACATACACATGCACATGGATTTAGTACTGTAGATATGTGGTAGTGGTGGAGTAGGGGCCTGAGGGCACACAGTGTGTTGTGAAATCTGTGAATGTTTCGTAATGTTTTTAAAATGGTATAAAATGCCTTCATTTTAATTTTAATTTTGCTTGCCCATGTAGAATAGCTTCTGCTTTGGCAGCTACAAATGGGGATCCATAATAAATAGAAATACATGTACAAACGCATCAACTAGTGTACAGTAAGCAATCACAGGATCATCAAATAACCTAGCCTAGCCATTTACCTTCCATTAGGTGCTCGCCCCATTCCGGTGTGTGTTAGACTGGGCATAAGCCAAGCCTACAGTCCTGCAATAACAGAAAGCTGTGTATGTTTGCATGCCTTTACAGCAAGTTAATCCTTGGCTTTGAGGAGGTGTAAAAAGGAAACTACAATTGAATTAGCACCTACTGGAATACACTCTACATTTCTAAACGTCTTGTGCACACAGCAGGGGCAGGAGTGTGATGTCTGTTACAGTACCGAGCCAGCTCTCTCACAGATGTGGTTTTCCTGACCACTCTGGGTTACTCTGTACATTTTGATATCTGCTCAATCATATTTAATAGCATATTTAACATGTCACTGAAGAGGATGACATAATGTGTTCTATTTTCACTGACTGATCAATAATCCAGTCAGTTTATAAACACTGATTACCTATTATGATAAGCAATTTAGACCACTAATTATAACAATAATAACTCATTAACTGTGCTTGATCAAATCAAATTTTATTTGTCACATACACATGGTTAGCAGATGTTAATGCGAGTGTAGCGAAATGCTTGTGCATCTAGTTCCGACAATGCAGTAATAACCAACAAGTAATCTAACTAACAATGCCAAAACTACTGTCTTATACACAGTGTAAGGGGATAAAGAATATGTACATAAGGATATATGAATGAGTGATGGTACAGAGCAGCATAGGCAAGATACAGTAGATGGTATCGAGTACAGTATATAAATATGAGATGAGTATGTAAACAAAGTGGCATAGTTAAAGTGGTTAGTTAAAGTGGCTAGTGATGTATTACATAAGGATGCAGTCGATGATATAGAGTACAGTATATACGTATGCATATGAGATGAATAATGTAGGGTAAGTAACATTATATAAGGTAGCATTGTTTAAAGTGGCTAGTGATATATTTACATTTCCCATCAATTCCCATTATTAAAGTGGCTGGAGTTGAGTCAGTGTCAGTGTCAGTGTGTTGGCAGCAGCCACTCAATGTTAGTGGTGGCTGTTTAACAGTCTGATGGCCTTGAGATAGAAGCTGTTTTTCAGTCTCTCGGTCCCAGCTTTGATGCACCTGTACTGACCTCGCCTAGCGGGGTGAACAGGCAGTGGCTCGGGTGGTTGATGTCCTTGATGATCTTTATGGCCTTCCTGTAACATCGGGTGGTGTAGGTGTCCTGGAGGGCAGGTAGTTTGCCCCGATGATGCGTTGTGCAGACCTCACTACCCTCTGGAGAGCCTTACGGTTGTGGGCGGAGCAGTTGCCGTACCAGGCGGTGATACAGCCCGCCAGGATGCTCTCGATTGTGCATCTGTAGAAGTTTGTGAGTGCTTTTGGTGACAAGCCGAATTTCTTCAGCCTCCTGAGGTTGAAGAGGCGCTGCTGCGCCTTCTTCACGATGCTGTCTGTGTCAGTGGACCAATTCAGTTTGTCTGTGATGTGTATTCCGATGAACTTAAAACTTGCTACCCTCTCCACTTCTGTTCCATCGATGTGGATAGGGGGGTGTTCCCTCTGCTGTTTCCTGAAGTCCACAATCATCTCCTTAGTTTTGTTGACGTTGAGTGTGAGGTTATTTTCCTGACACCACACTCCGAGGGCCCTCACCTCCTCCCTGTAGGCCGTCTCGTCATTGTTGGTAATCAAGCCTACCACTGTTGTGTCGTCTGCAAACTTGATGATTGAGTTGGAGGCGTGCGTGGCCACGCAGTCGTGGGTGAACAGGGAGTACAGGAGAGGGCTCAGAACACACCCTTGTGGGGCCCGAGTGTTGAGGATCAGCGGGGTGGAGATGTTGTTGCCTACCCTCACCACCTGGGGGCGGCCCGTCAGGAAGTCCAGTACAGTACAAGCATGTGGGAACAGCAGACTGGTATAGGGATTGATTGAATATGTCCGTAAACACACCGGCCAGCTGGTCTGCGCATGCTCTGAGGGCGCGGCTGGGGATGCCGTCTGGGCCTGCAGCCTTGCGAGGGTTAACACGTTTAAATGTCTTACTCACCTCGGCTGCAGTGAAGGAGAGTCCGCATGTTTTCGTTGCAGGCCGTGTCAGTGGCACTGTATTGTCCTCAAAGCGGGCAAAAAAGTTATTTAGTCTGCCTGGGAGCAAGACATCCTGGTCCGTGACTGGGCTGGATTTCTTCTTGTAGTCCGTGATTGACTGTAGACCCTGCCACATGCCTCTTGTGTCTGAGCCGTTGACTTGAGATTCTACTTTGTCTCTGTACTGACGCTTAGCTTGTTTGATAGCCTAGCGGAGGGAATAGCTGCACTGTTTGTGTTCGGTCATGTTACCAGTCACCTTGCCCTGATTAAAAGCAGTGGTTCGCGCTTTCAGTTTCACGCGAATGCTGCCATCAATCCACGGTTTCTGGTTAGGGAATGTTTTAATCGTTGCTATGGGAACGACATCTTCAACGCACGTTCTAATGAACTCGCACACCGAATCAGCGTATTCGTCAATATTGTTATCTGACGCAATACGAAACATCTCCCAGTCCACGTGATGGAAGCAGTCTTGGAGTGTGGAGTCAGCTTGGTCGGACCAGCGTTGGACAGACCTCAGCGTGGGAGCCTCTTGTCTTAGTTTCTGTCTGTAGGCAGGGATCAACAAAATGGAGTCGTGGTCAGCTTTTCCGAAAGGAGGGCGGGGCAGGACCTTATATGCGTCGCGGAAGTTAGAGTAACAATGATCCAAGGTTTTTCCACCCCTGGTTGCGCAATCGATATGCTGATAAAATTTAGGGAGTCTTGTTTTCAGATTAGCCTTGTTAAAATCCCCAGCTACAATGAATGCAGCCTCCGGATAAATGGATTCCAGTTTGCAAAGAGTCAAATAAATTTCGTTCAGAGCCATCGATGTGTCTGCTTGGGGGGGGATATATACGGCTGTGATTACAATTGAAGAGAATTCTCTTGGTAGATAATGCGGTCCACATTTGATTGTGAGGAATTCTAAATCAGGTGAACAGAAGGATTTGAGTTCCTGTATGTTTCTTTCATCACACCACGTCTCGTTAGCCATAAGGCATACGCCCCCGCCCCTCTTCTTACCAGAAAGATGTTTGTTTCTGTCGGCGCGATGCGTGGAGAAACCCGCTGGCTGCACCGACTCCGATAGCGTCTCTCCAGTGAGCCATGTTTCCGTGAAGCAAAGAACGTTACAGTCTCTGATGTCCCTCTGGAATGCTACCCTTGCTCGGATTTCATCAACCTTGTTGTCAAGAGACTGGACATTGGCGAGAAGAATGCTAGGGAGTGGTGCACGATGTGCCCGTCTCCGGAGTCTGACCAGAAGACCGCCTCGTTTCCCTCTTTTTCGGAGTCATTTTTTTGGGTCGCCGCATAGGATCCATTCCGTTGTCCTGGTTGGAAGGCAGAACACAGGATCCGCGTCGCGAAAAACATATACTTGGTCGTACCGATGGTGAGTTGACGCTGATCTTATATTCAGTAGTTCTTCTCGACTGTATGTAATGAAACCTAAGATGACCTGGGGTACTAATGTAAGAAATAACACGTAAAAAAACAAAACACTGCATAGTTTCCTAGGAACGCGAAGCGAGGCGGCCATCTATGTCGGCGCCGGAAGTATGCAACACATTGTAAGCAACAATAGAGCAAGACGGGATGCACACACAGCATATTGCTCCTAGTTTTCAAGCAATGTAAACCGATGCATTGTATTTGGTAACTGCTCTAAGAAAGCAGAAAACAGAACCCACCAAATTACCTTGAACAATGATAGGAAAGGAAAGGTACATTTACCGGACCACTGTTACCGAGATCTCCAACAGATCAGGCCTCCACTGTTCAAAAGACACACATTCCATTCAAAAATAGTTCACAGCAGAACACATAAGGGTGTGTGTGAAGCACAATTTGTGTGTGTGTGTGTGTGTGTGTGCCTGCACGTGCGTGCGTATGAAGCACAGTGAGTGAGTGGATCAGTGGACCAGCTCCATCTGGCGCTCATAATAAAGTGTGTCCTCTAAAGGACCTTGATCTAGAACGTGGAACCGTTCTCCTCCTCTTACCTAGAACATCCCCAGGACGCTCTGGAACCATTTTCCTCCCTTCAGTACGTCAGCAATGTCAAATGCGACACTAACATATGACTGATTTCAGTGTTGTTGGTTTGAGGCAGTCAGAGCAAGATGCTGACTCGCCCTAATGCTTTCTCCCAGCCTTCAGAGAGAGAGAAATTGAGGGGGAGAAAAGGGAGAGACACAAAGAGGGGGAGAGAGAGAGAGAGAGATAGAGAGAGAGAGAGAGAGAGAGAGAGAGAGAGAGAGAGAGAGAGAGAGAGAGAGAGAGAGAGAGAGAGAGAGAGAGAGAGAGAGAGAGAGAGAGAGAGAGAGAGAGAGAGAGAGAAGGAAGGAAGGAAGGAAGGAAGGAAAGAAGGAGTGAAAGAAAAAAAGAAAAGGAAAGGCACAATAGTCAGACCATTGTTATCCCAAGTGGAGTTATGCTGATGTAAACAAACCATGTCAAAAATCTGAACCTCCACGTTCCTGACACCATGAAGAACCCAAGCTAGACAATGCACCACAGTGTGGAGAGAGACCCAGTGGAGGACCGAAGGACCCACTGGTGCACTCAAGCCGACCCCAGGCTTGGACAGCCATCTCTGGGGAAGCCTGCTCCCACATCAGGCCTACCACCTCCAGACCCAGACCCAGAGTCGGCCCAGGGTTAGGGTGTGCGTCTGAAATGGCACCCTATTCCTTGTATAGGGCACTATATTTCACCATAGCCCCTTGGACACTGGTCAAAAGTAGTGCACTAAATAGGGAATAGGGTGCAATTTGGGATTCAGACAGAGTGAGAGGCATCCCAGCCAGGGTTGGGGCTAGGCTCAATGAGTCTTTGTTTCCAACGCGTGGCTGGAGCAAAGCCACTGACTGAGCCACCTCACAATCGACCTCACCTCGGCTCCAGCTGCAACATTGAGCCGCCTGACCCCAGGCCACAGCTTCTGTCCACCAGCCCTTTCCAATCCAAGGGGAAGGGGGCTGATACAGACACACCCACTGGGGCCATATGTATCAAGTGCTTCAAAGTAGGAGTGCTGCTCTATGATCAGGTCCCATATTCATAAAGCGTCTAATAGCAGGAGTGCTGATCTAGGAACAGATTTGCCTTTCGACCATAGTGAATGGACCGAGGGAGCCTGATACTAGATCTGCACTCCTACTCTGAGACGCTTTATGAATACATGCCCAGGGCTACCCTGTCCATGTAATCTTATTTGTTGTGATCTAGAAGGCAAAACAGATCCTAAATCAGTACTCCTACTCTGAGATGCTTGATGCATACGGCCCCTGACCTCACCCCAGTCTCCAGCTGCAGCCCCCTGCTACTCCAAGGGGGAAGGTCCTAACTGAGACATTGACCAGCCTGGCCCGCGACCCCGGTCACCAACACAAAAGGTTAAGCGGCCTTACTTAGTAGGAAGGCAGCTGTGAAAATTATATAGGGAAGGAGGGAGACCGAATTTAATGTGACAATGAATCACTTTATGGAGACAGGAGCTGTATGAGGCTCGTTCGAGTCCATTATCATATATATTACATTGGCATTTTACATAACGCCTCAATGTCAATCAAGGATGCATATATAATCAGATATGTAGTTATTAACATATAGTCACAATCTGCAAAAAAGTAACGTGCCTGTCTTTCAATTTAATCTAATTTGATGTGTTCTGAGAGTAATAAAGTACTATTACCACTTCCCATTATTCCTTTCCTTCTGACTCTGGTAGAAATAAAAATGTCTTACAAGTGTAATTGGTACAATGAAAATCCAAAATGACAATAGTGGTTGGTGACTGAGTTATAGTTTCTAAGACAGAAATATGCAGTATGTTTGGATTTACTGAATAACAAAAACAAACAAACATTTACATTCGAAACAATGATTTGGCAGTTGTTATTCACACCAAAGATCCTACTCTTAATTCGTAACACAACATCGTACAGAAAAACGATTATTCAGACATGTCCAACAGAGGTAACTATGAATGCTTCGTTTAGAGAAGAGAAAAGACGAAAACAGAGTCAGAGGAATTAACCTCAACAATACTTGGCATCCATATGTCACAGAAAAAGAGGGAAGAAATAATGATAATAACTGCAACAGAGAGGGAAATATACAGTACCAGTCAAAAGTTTGGACACACCTACTCGTTCAAAAGTTTTTCTTGATTTTTACTATTTTCTACATTGTAGAATAATAGTGAAGACATAAAAACTATGAAACAACACATGGATCTATGCAGTAACCAAAAACGTGTTAAACAAATCAAAATATATTGATATTTGAGATTCTTCAAAATAGCCACCCTTTGTCTTGATGGCAGCTTTGCATACTCTTGGCATTCTCTCAACCAGCTTCACCTGCAATGCTTTTCCAACAGTCTTGAAGGAGTTCCCACATACGCTGAGCACTCGCTAGCTGCTTTTCCTTCTGTGGTCCAACTCATCCCAATACCATCTCAATTGCGTTGAGGTCGGGTGATTGTGGAGGCCAGGTCATCTGATGCTGCACTCCATCATTCTCCTTTTTGGTCAAATTAAACAGCCTGGAGGTGTGTTGGGTCATTTAAAAACAAATGATAGTTCCACTAAGCGCAAACCAAATGAGATGGTTCACTGCAGAATGCTGTGTCTGACAGTGTCACCAGTAAAGCACTCCCACACCATCACACCTCCTCCTCCATGCTTCATGGTGGCAACCACACATGCGAAGATGACCCGTTCACCTACTCTGCGTCTCACAAAGACACGGCGGTAGGAACCAAAAATCAGAAATTTGGAACTCTTATCCAAGGTTTCAAATACCTCTCTGATGAGAGTAGGCTACCCGTCCTGTTGGGGGAGGATGCAGAGAGCTGTGGGTTGGCAGCGCACTACATTGTTGTCTGCCATAAGTTGAGGGGCAGTGTCTGACAGACCAATCAACCTGCACATGTCCTCTACTGTATGCTTATTGTTATTGTTCAATGTATGGTGCAACATTCGCACTGAGCTAAAGGGCAGAGCTGACGCTTTCAAGGTGCAAGACTCTAACCGGGAAGCTTACAAGAAATCCTGCTATGCCCTGCGATGAACCATCAAACAGGCAAAGAGTCAATACAGGACTAAGATTAAATCATACTACACCGGCTCCGATGCTCGTCTTATATGGCAGGGCCTGCAAACTATTACAGACTACAAAGGGAAGCACAGCCACGAGCTGCCCAGTGACACGAGCCTACCAGATGAGCTAAATTACTTCTATGCTCGCTTTGAGGCAATCAACACTGAGGCATACACGAGAGCATCAGCTGTTCCGGACGACTGTGTGATCATGCTCTCAGTAGCCGACGTGTAAGTAAGACCTTTAAGCAGGTCAACATACACAAGGCTGCGGGGCCAGATGGATTACCAGGACGTGTACTCCGAGCATGTGCTGACCAACTGGCAGGTGTCTTCACTGACATTTTCAACATGTCCCTGATTGAGTATGTAATACCAACATGTTTCAAGCAGACCACCATTGTCCCTGCGCCCAAGAACACAAAGGCAACCTGCCTAAATGACTACAGACCCGTTGCATTCACGTTCGTAGCCATGAAGCGCTTTGAAAGGCTGGTAATGGCTCACATCAACACCATTATCTTAGAAACCCTAGACTCACTCCAATTTGCATTCTGCCCTAACAGATCCACAGATGATCCTCTATTGCACTCCACACTGCCCTTTCCCACCTGGACAAAAGAAACACTTATGTGAGAATGCTACTCATTGACTACAGCTCAGCGTTCAACACCATAGTACCCTCAAAGCTCATCACTAAGCTAAGGATCCTGGGACTAAACACCTCCCTCTGCAATTGGATCCTGGACTTCCTGAAGGGCCTCCCCATGTAGTGAGGGTAGGTAGCAAAACATGTGCCACGCTGATCCTCAACACTGGAGCTCCCCAGGAGTGCATGCTCAGTCCCCTCCTGTACTCCATGTTCACCCACGACTGCATGGCCAGGCACGACTCCAACATCATCATTAAGTTTGCTGATGTCACAACAACCTGATCACCGACAATGACGAGACAGCCTATAGGGAGGAGGTCAGAGACCTGGCTGGGTGGTGCCAGAGTAACAACCTATCTCTCAACGTAACCCTCAAAGTATCCCTCAACGTAAAGACTAAGGATTCTCATCGACCCCATTCTCATCGACAAGGCTGTAGTGGAGCAGATTAAGAGCTTCAAGTCCCTTGGTGTCCCTTGGTCCCTTGGTGTCCATATCAAATCAAATCAATCAAATCAAATCAAATTTTATTTGTCACATACACATGGTTAGCAGATGTTAATGCGAGTGTAGCGAAATGCTTGTGCTTCTAGTTCCGACAATGCAGTAATAACCAACAAGTCATCTAACTAACAATTCCAAAACTACTGTCTTATACACAGTGTAAGGGGATAAAGAATATGTACATAAGGATATATGAATGAGTGATGGTACAGAGGAGCATAGGCAAGATACAGTAGATGGTATCGAGTACAGTATATACATATGAGATGAGTATGTAAACAAAGTGGCATAGTTAAAGTGGCTAGTGATACATGTATTACATAAGGATGCAGTTGATGATATAGAGTACAGTATATACGTATGCATATGAGATGAATAATGTAGGGTAAGTAACATTATATAAGGTAGCATTGTTTAATAATCTGTTAAGGCTAGGGCAGAATACTGCCCCCTTTGGAGGAATGCGTGCCCATAGTAAACTGACAAAAAATCTGTCAAAAATTGCTAATATATGCATATAATAAATATTATTGAATAGAAAACACTCTAAAGCTTCTAAAACCGTTCAAATTATGTCTCTATGTAAAGCAGAACTCACAGGGCAGCCATTCTTCCAAACTCTTTCTGTCAGCAGAAAAGTTGGCCCAACTTTGACGTCATCGCCCCCACCCTTCCCAACCAGCTACAGATCTGGGAACAGTTCCTATCTCTTCAGCGCGATGTCCTCTTTCAATGGGGCGCTTCATTGTGAAGATCGCTCGCTCCCTCACCCTTTGGCGGGAAGAAACCTTCGGGTCACGCGATAATACGTGCGCGCCTCGGGTATTTGGCTACCTTTGTTCCAAGATCCACCAAACGATATAGGCTTGTCTGTTCGGGCTAAGGATTTTTAAGTGTGTTTATAACATGTTTTAGCTCGATTCTGAACTTAGTTTGACCAGTTTAGTCGACATATAATATGTCATTTTGAAGTTTTGATGCGCAACCCATAGAATTTTGGGTGCATTTCAGCCGAAATTAGTCGCGTTTGATAACCCAAAGACACACATTTGAAAGGCAAACGCTGTTTTTGGTAAGTATCACTTCTTCCACGACTTCTGATCGAACAACAGCAAAGGTAAGGGAATATTTATGTGGTTATTATGTGTTTCTGTGGACTCCGAAATAGCAGAGCCATATTGCTAATCTATGAGCGCCGTCTCATATTATTGACAAGTGAACGAATTCTGTAACGTTAAAAATAAATGTAACACAGCTGTTTTATTAAGAAGAAGTGTATCTTTCTAACTATATGTAGAACATGTATATTTAGTCAACGTTTATGATGTGTATTTCTGTTATCTGGCAGAGTTATCATAATTTCTCCGGACATTCTAGTAGCATTTTTTGAACATGACGTTCAATGTAAACAGTGATTTATGGATATAAATTGCATATTATTGAAAAAAACATAAATGTACTGTATAACATGTCCTATTCCTGTCATCTGATGAAGATTTTCAAAATGTTAGTGAATTATTTTTCTTTTAATCCTGCTTTTGTGATTGCATCTATTGTTAAAAAATATGGCTATGTAAATTAGCCTATCTTTGGTGGTGGTTTGACATAAATATGTGCTATGTTTTCGCCGTAAAACATTTTAGAAATCTGACTTGCTGGCTAGATGAACAAGGTGTTTATCTTTCATTTGAGCTATTGGACTTGTTAATGTGTGGAGGTTAAATATTTCTAAGAATATTTTTGCGTTCTGTGCGCCACTGTGTCAGTTGAGCAGGGGGGGTTGGTTCCCCTAGAGGTACGTGGTGGTTGCAAGTAGTTTTAAAGTGGCTAGTGATATATTTACATTTCCCATCAATTCCCATTATTAAAGTGGCTGGAGTTGAGTCAGTGTCAGTGTCAGTGTGTTGGCAGCAGCCACTCAATGTTAGTGGTGGCTGTTTAACAGTCTGATGGCCTTGAGATAGAAGCTGTTTTTCAGTCTCTCGGTCCCAGCTTTGATGCACCTGTACTGACCTCGCCTTCTGGATGATAGCGGGGTGAACAGGCAGTGGCTCGGGTGGTTGATGTCCTTGATGATCTTTATGGCCTTCCTGTAACATCGGGTGGTGTAGGTGTCCTGGAGGGCAGGTAGTTTGCCCCCGGTGATGCGTTGTGCAGACCTCACTACCCTCTGGAGAGCCTTATGGTTGTGGGCGGAGCAGTTGCCGTACCAGGCGGTGATACAGCCCGCCAGGATGCTCTCGATTGTGCATCTGTAGAAGTTTGTGAGTGCTTTTGGTGACAAGCCGAATTTCTTCAGCCTCCTGAGGTTGAAGAGGCGCTGCTGCGCCTTCTTCACGATGCTGTCTGTGTGAGTGGACCAATTCAGTTTGTCTGTGATGTGTATGCCGAGGAACTTAAAACTTGCCACCCTCTCCACTACTGTTCCATCGATGTGGATAAGGGGGTGTTCCCTCTGCTGTTTCCTGAAGTCCACAATCATCTCCTTTTTTTTCAAGCCTACCACTGTTGTGTCGTCCGCAAACTTGATGATTGAGTTGGAGGCGTGCGTGACCACACAGTCGTGGGTGAACAGGGAGTACAGGAGAGGGCTCAGAACGCACCCTTGTGGGGCCCCAGTGTTGAGGATCAGCGGGGTGGAGATGTTGTTGCCTACCCTCACCACCTGGGGGCGGCCCGTCAGGAAGTCCAGTACCCAGTTGCACAGGGCGGGGTCGAGACCCAGGGTCTCGAGCTTGATGACCAACAAACTAGAATGGTCCAAACACACCAAGACAGTCGTGAAGAGGGCACCACAAAAGCCTATTCCCCCTCAGGAAACTGAAAAGATTTAGCATGGGTCCTGAGATCCTCAAAAGGTTCTACAGCTGCAACATCGAGAGCATCCTGACTGGTTGCATCACTGCCTGGTACGGCAATTGCTCGGCCTCCGACCGCAAGGCACTACAGACGGTACTGTGTACGGCCCAGTACCTCACTGGGGCTAACCTGCCTGCCATCCAGGACCTCTCCACCAGGTGGTACCGGAGTGCCAAGTCTAGGACAAAATGGCTTCTCAACAGTTTTTACCCCCAAGCCATAAGACTCCTGAACAGGTAATCAAATGGCTACCCAGACTATTTGCATTGTTTTTATTTCTTTACTTACCTATTGTTCACCTAATACCCTTTTTGCACTATTGATTAGAGCCTGTAAGGTAGCATTTCACTGTAAGGGCTACACCTGTTGTATTCGACCTACGTGACAAGTAAACTTTGATTTGATTTGGTTATTTTGACCCGTGGTTATTGTTGTTACTGTTGTTATTATTTTCATATTGTAAATATCCAAAGTATGCTTTGGCAATATGTACATTGTTACGTCATGCCAATAAAGCAAATGCAATTGAATTGAATATATATATATAAATATATAAACACAAGCCCAGCCCATATATATATATATATATATATATATATATATATATATATATATATATATATATATATATATATATATATATATATATATATATATATGGGCTGGGCTTGTGTTTTTCCACAATGGAGCATTGAACTGAAGTGGAACTCCAAACAGGCAGAAGGGTTGATCAGGAGAGCCAGGCATGGGTGCCAGGACCCCATCCCCATCCCCATTCCCATTACCACCACACCATAACCCCACCAGGGGCAGGACGGGTTGGGGCTAGCCTGCCGTCCTGGCAGACCAAGCACCATGGACCGTGGGAGGGACGGGAGACAGCAGGGTCTGAGTGCCAGGACACTCCGGGCCCCAGGCCCCCATCAGACCATCACTGGGGGCAAGGCGAGCAGAGCTAGCCGGAGGCACCAGGGGCCATGGGTAGGACTGGCAGGGGACACAGCAGGGAGAGTCAGGTCTGAGTGCCAGCATGCCCCTCCAACTCACCACTACATTACAGGCAGCCACAGTACAATTTAGTAAAGCAGCCATTGTGTCTCACTATGTTTCAGCCATAGTAATAGAATGACTAGAACAGACCCCTCAGACCACCACGTCACCCCAGGAAGCTCAGTTCAAGCCACAG
Source organism: Oncorhynchus tshawytscha (assembly GCF_018296145.1). Lineage (NCBI taxonomy): Eukaryota > Metazoa > Chordata > Actinopteri > Salmoniformes > Salmonidae > Oncorhynchus > Oncorhynchus tshawytscha. The sequence continues at coordinate 6,338,010 of NC_056448.1, forward strand.
CAGTCGGCCCAGTACAATACAGTAAAGTTTATTACAAGCTCTACGCAGATGCACGATTCTAGGTGTTGCAATGTCATAATCTGTCACATAAGGGGAGGCTCCTTGTAATTCGCTCCTGTATTCAACATACTTTTTTACTGCCTGAAAATTGAGACGCCATATCATTCCTTCTGCAGCTGTGGCGGCAGTGTTGTCACTCGGTTCATTGATCTGATCTATAAACTATAGAGGCTATTCATCAAAGTAGCCTATTTTGCATTGGTAACCAAATATAATCTCAGCGACTGTTCAAACAGTAAACCCAACAACAAGAATCCACCCAGAAAGGTATTTTTTTTAGATGTAATAACTAGTGATGATTACAGGCTATTGTGAAATGGTAGAACCTGCTGGAGCCAACTAGCTAGCCATGTGCTTTTTTCTCCTGTGACCAAAACAACACAACGTTCTATTTGTAGCTGATATGGGAATGAATACACAAGCATCAAACTGGGATAATGTTTTAGGTTACACCGGCAAGTATAAGAATATTTGGCAGGGCATTTAAAAAAACATTGAAATCTGATGATTTAACATGGAGATGTGGGAAGCTAAAAGGGCTAGCTATGTTTTTAGTCAGGCTATATCAACAGATTGAAGTTTGTAGTAATCTTAAAGCAGCCATTTTGACTGTCTGTAAACATCCCAAAAGACACCCTTTAGCCTTTAGAGGACATTTGGGATGCAAATGTCTCCACCATTGTGTCTCCATGCAAACTTACTAGAAATTCTTCAGCCAAAGAAAGAAATAGAGTCCCTAGACCCCCCCCAAGCAGCCCTGCTCAATACATTATAGTTCACACACACACACGCACACGCACACACACACACACGCACACGCACACACATCCCGGAGGCTCAATTAAATTGAATTGTATTACTGTTCAGAGTAAACATTGTGGCTGTATGTCCAAACGTTAGAGTCTGTTTAGGGCAACAGAGAAATGAATCAGATTTCCATGTATGGCCTGAATGGCTGAAGGCAAAGCAAACAAACACAGTCACAGACACAGAGCTATTTTATATACTTACATTTTTACATTTTAGTAATTTATCTAGCAAACACTCTTATCCTGACACTTACAGTACAGTGAGTGTATACATGACATTTATTATATGTGTATGTGATGCCTGCAGAAATTGAACCCACAACTGGGTCACACAGGACCAGGACCAAACCCCACCAGTCCAGCACAGTCAGCCCACCATGGAGAGTGTGGTGTAGGTAGAAAACAGAGGTAATAAGTGACTATCAGAGGTGTGGCCCTCTAAATTCACACCCCAGTAGCTCTCTCTCCCAGTGTTAGTTTCCAGCCAACAGAAGAGAGAGAGAGAGAGAGAGAGAGGGGGAAAGAGAGAGAGAGATGATGTGAAAGGTGAAACCACTTCAAAAGAATGTTCTGTAGCTCGACGTTCCGCACGGAACAGAAACAGGAGAGAACGTTTTCTCGAGATGTTAATAAACACAACAACAACAGAGCTGTAAATACGCTGGAACACTGAATCTTTACTTGAGAGAGAGGGGAGGGAGGGAGGGAGGGAGGGAGGGAGGGAGGGAGGGAGGGAGGGAGGGAGGGAGGGAGGGAGGGAGGGAGGGAGGGAGGGAGGGAGGGAGGGAGGGAGGGAGGGAGAGTGGTAGGGGAATGAGAGAGAGAGAGAGAGAGAGAGTGAGTGGTAGAGGAAGGGGAATGAGAGAGAGAGAGAGAGTGAGAGAGAGAGTGAGTGGTAGAGGAAGGGGAATGAGAGAGAGAGAGAGAGTGAGTGGTATAGGAAGGGGAATGAGAGAGAGAGAGAGAGTGAGTGAGTGGTAGAGGAAGGGGAATGAGAGAGAGAGTGAGAGAGAGAGAGAGTGAGTGGTAGAGGAAGGGGAATGAGAGAGAGAGAGAGAGAGAGAGAGTGGTAGAGGAAGGGGAATGAGAGAGAGAGAGAGAGAGAGAGTGGTAGAGGAAGGGGAATGAGAGAGAGAGAGAGAGAGAGAGAGTGGTAGAGGAAGGGGAATGAGAGAGAGAGAGAGAGAGAGAGAGAGAGAGTGGTAGAGGAAGGGGAATAAGAGAGAGAGAGAGAGAGAGAGAGAGAGAGAGAGAGAGAGAGAGAGAACTGTTAAGGGCTTGGCTGGGTGGATGTGGTCCTGAAAAGAATGCTGGGTAGTGGGAGGGAGGGAAGACTACTGAGATTAGATCTGGACCATCAATAACTTTCAGGTCTCTTGGAGACACTCTCTGACTCACACGAAGGTGTGTATGTACTGTACATGCACCGCACACACTAGCGTACACAATTACACACAGGATCTCTACTATCTCCGTACACTCATCTCCACATTCTTCAGTGCATGAGAAAAGGTTATAAGGTGGACGCTCCATGTTTTGACTGATATAGATAATAATATAGAAGGGGAGCGAAGAAGAATTCTAATTCATTAATTATCTTTATTTACTCAGTCAAACGCCAGATCATAAAAGGCTTCAGCCTGAGAAGGATCAAACAAAAAAAGTACATTTGAACATTTTAAAGGTGAGGGAGGATTTGACTCCAAAGCACTTAAAAGCTACAGTTGAAGTCGGAAGTTTACATACACCTTAGCAAACTACATTTAAACTCAGTTTTTCACAATTCCTGACATTTAATCCTAGTAAAAATTCACTGTCTTAGGTCAGTTAGGATCACCACTTTATTTTAAGAATGTGAAATGTCAGAATAATAGTAGAGAGAATTATTTATTTCAGCTTTTATTTCTTTCATCACATTCCCAGTGGGTCAGAAGTTTACTTACCCTCAATTAGTATTTGGTAGCATTGCCCTTATATTCTTTAACTTGGGTCAAAAGTTTCTGGTAGCCTTCCACAAGCTTCCCACAATAAGTTGGGTGAATTTTGGCCCATTCCTCCTGACATGGTGTAACTGCGTCAGGTTTGTAAGGCCTCCTTGTTTGCACATGCTTTTTCAGTTCTGCCCACAAATCTTCCATGGGATTGAGGTCAGAGCTTTGTGATGGACACTCCATTACCTTGACTTTGTTGTCCTTAAGCCATTTTGCCACAACTTTGGAAGTATGCTTATGGACTCCCCTTTAAATCTGCGTATTCCTCCAAAGCTCAGTTGTCCTGAGTCTGCACAACTCTGCCAGGACCTAGGATCAAGGGAGACACTCAAGTGTTTAGTACTGTATCTCTTGACACAATGATGAAAATAATAATGGCCTCTAAACCTTCAAGCTGCATATTGGACCCTATTCCAACTAAACTACTGAAAGAGCTGCTTCCTGTGTTTGGCCATCCTATGTTGAACATAATAAACGGCTCTCTATCCACCGGATGTGTACCAAACTCACTAAAAGTAATAAAGCCTCTCTTGATAAAGCCAAACCTTGACTCAGAAAATGTAAAAAACTATCGGCCTAATATGAATCTCCCATTCCTCTCAAACATTTTAGAAAAAACAGTTGCGCAGCAACTCACTGCTTTCCTGTAGAAAAAACAATGTATACGAAATGCTTCAGTCTGGTTTTAGAACCCATCATAGCACTGAGACTGCATGTGTGAAGGTGGTAAATGACCTTTTAATGGCGTCAGACCGAGGCTCTGCATCTGTCCTCGTGCTCCTAGACCTTAGTGCTGCTTTTGATACCATCGATCACCACATTCTTTTGGAGAGATTGGAAACCCAAATTGGTCTACACGGAAGACTCATCTCTTCCGTAGGTCCTATGATTGAGTGTAGTCTGGCCCAAGAGTGTGAAGGTGAACGGAAAGGCACTGGAGCAATGAACTGCCCTTGCTGTCTCTGCCTGGCCGGTTCCTCTCTCTCCACTGGGATTCTCTAGTCACTGGCTTACTGGTGCTCTTCCATGCCGTCACCTAGGAGGGGTGCGTCACTTGAGTGGGTTGAGGCACTGACGTGGTCTTCCTGTCTGGGTTGGCGCCCCCCTTGGGTTGTGTCGTGGCGGAGATCTTTGTGGGCTATACTCGGCCTTGTCTCAGGATGGTAAGTTGGTGGTTGAAGATATCCCTGTAGTGGTGTGGGGTCTGTGCTTTGGCAAAGTGGGTGGGGTTATATCCTGCCTGTTTGGCCCAGTCCGGGGGTATCATCGGATGGGGCCACAGTGTCTCCTGACCCCTCCTGTCTCAGCCTCCATTATTTATGCTGCAGTCGTTTATGTGTCGGGGGGCTAGGGTCAGTCTGTTATATCTGGAGTATTTCTCCTGTCTTATCCGGTGTCCTGTGTGCATTGAAGTATGCTCTCTCTAATTCTCTCTCTCCTTCTCTCTTTCTTTCTTTCTCTCTCTTGGAGGACCTGAGCCCTAGGACCATGCCTCAGGACTACCTGGCATGATGACTCCTTGCTGTCCCCAGTCCACCTGTCTGTGCTGCTGCTCCAGGTTCAACTGTCCTGCCTGCGGCTATGGAACCCTACCTGTTCACCGGACGTGCTACCTGTCCCAGACCTGCTGTTTTCAACTCTCTAGAGACAGCAGGAGCAATAGAGAAACTCTCAATGATCAGCTATGAAAAGCCAAATGATATTTACTCCTGAGGTGCTGAACTGTTGCATCCTTGTCAACTAATGTGATTATTATTTGACCATGCTGGTCATTTATGAACATTTAAACATCTTGGCCATGTTCTGTTATAATCTCCTGGCCACCCCTCATAGCCAGGTTCCTCTCTAGGTTTCTTCCTAGGTTTTGGCCTTTCTAGGGAGTTTTTCCGAGCCACCGTGCTTCTACACCTGCATTGCTTGCTGTTTGAGGTTTTAGGCTGCGTTTCTGTACAGCACTTTGAGATATCAGCTGATGTAAGAAGGGCTATATAAATACATTTGATTTGATTTGATTTGCTTGGGGTCATTGTCCATTTGGAAGACCCATTTGCAACCAAGCTTTAACTTCCTGACTGATGTCTTGAGATGTTGCTTCAATATATCCACATACTTTTCCATCCTCATGATGCCATCTATTTTGTGAAGTGCACCAGTCCCTCCTGCAGCAATGCACCCCCACAACATGATGCTGCCACCCTGGGCTTCACGGTTGGGATGGTGTTCACCCCCTTTTTCCTCCAAACATAACGATGGTCATAACGATGGTTTTTGTCTCCATGTGCAGATGCAAAGCATAGTCTGGCTTTTTTATGGTGGTTTTGGAGAAGTGGCTTCTTCCTTGCTGAGAGGCCTTTCAGCTCATGTCGATATAGGACTCGTTTTTCTGTGGATATAGATACTTTTGTACCTGTTTCCTCCAGCATCTTCACAAGGTCATTTGCTGTTGTTCTGCGATTCATTTGCACTTTTCACTTTTTCGCAAGTATGTTCATCTCTAGGAGACAGAACGCATCTCCTTCCTGAGTGGTAGGGCGGCTGCGTGGTCTCATGGTGTTTATACGTGTGTACTGTTGTTTGTACATATGAACATGGTACCTTCAGGCATTTGGAAATTGCTCCCAAGGATGAACCAGACTTGTGGTCTTTGCTGATTTCTTTTGATTTTCCCATGTTGTCAAGCAAAGAGGCACTGAGTTTGAAGGTAGGCCTCAAATGATGTCAAATGATCATCATGTCAAATGATGTCACCTCAAATGATGTCAAGTAGGCCTTGAAATACATCCAAATGATGTCAATTAGCCTATCAGAAGCTTCTAAAGCCATGACATCATTTTCTGGAATTTTCCAAGCTGTTTAAAGGCACAGTCAACGCAGTGTATGTAAACTGTCGGCGCCTCTGTCGGCGGATGGCCGCCTCGCTTCGCGTTCCTAGGAAACTATGCAGTTTTTTGTTTTTTTTACGTGTCATTTCTTACATTAGTACCTCAGGTCATCTTAGGTTTCATTACATACAGTCGAGAAGAACTACTGAATATAAGCGCAGCGTCAACTCACCATCAGTACAACCAAGAATATGACTTTCGCGAAGTGGATCCTGTGTTCTGCCTTTCACCCAGGACAACGGAATGGAACCCAGCCGGCGACCCAAAAAAACGACTTCGTAAAAGTGGTAAACGTAGCGGTCTTCTGGTCAGACTCCGGAGACGGGCACAACGTGCACCACTCCCCAGTATACTTCTCGCCAATGTCCAGTCTCTTGACAACAAGGTTGATGAAATCCGAGCAAGGGTAGCATTCCAGAGGGACATGAGAAACTGTAACGTTCTTTGCTTCACGGAAACATGGCTCACTGGAGAGACGCTATCGGAGTCGGTGCAGCCAGCTGGTTTCTCCACGCATCGCACCGACAGAAACAAACATCTATCTGGTAAGAAGAGGGGCGGGTGCGTATGCCTTATGGCTAACGAGACGTGGTGTGGTCACAAAAGCATACAGGAACTCAAGTCCTTCTGTTCACCTGATTTAGAATTCCTCACAATCAAATGTCGACCGCATTATCTACCAAGGGAATTCTCTTCGATTATAATCACAGCCGTATATATTCCCCCCCAAGCAGACACATCGATGGCTCTGAATGAACTTTATTTGACTCTTTGCAAACTGGAATCCATACATCCTGAGGCTGCATTCATTGTAGCTCGGGATTTTAACAAGGCTAATCTGAAAACAAGACTCCCTAAATTGTATCAGCATATCGATTGCGCAACCAGGGCTGGCAAAACCTTGGATCACTGCTATTCTAACTTCTGCGACGCATATAAGGCCCTGCCCCGCCCTCCTTTCGGAAAAGCTGACCACGACTCCATTTTGTTGATCCCTGCCTACAGACAGAAACTAAAACAAGAAGCTCCCACGCTGAGGTCTGTTCAACGCTGGTCCGACCAATCTGATTCCACACTCCAAGACTGCTTCCATCATGTGGACTGGGATATGTTTCGTATTGCGTCAGACAACAACATTGACGAATACGCTGATTCGGTGTGCGAGTTCATTAGAACGTGCGTTGAAGATGTCGTTCCCATAGCAACGATTAAAACATTCCCAAACCAGAAACCGTGGATTGATGGCAGCATTCGCGTGAAACTGAAAGCGCGAACCACTGCTTTTAATCAGGGCAAGGTGACCGGAAACATGACCGAATACAAACAGTGCAGCTATTCCCTCCGCAAGGCAATCAAACAAGCTAAGCGTCAGTATAGAGACAAAGTAGAATCTCAATTCAACGGCTCAGACACAAGAGGTATGTGGCAGGGTCTACAGTCAATCACGGATTACAAAAAGAAAACCAGCCCCGTCATGGACCAGGATGTCTTGCTCCCAGGCAGACTAAATAACTTTTTGCCCGCTTTGAGGACAATACAGTGCCACTGACACGGCCTGCAACCAAAACATGCGGCCTCTCCTTCACTGCAGCCGAGGTGAGTAAAACATTTAAACGTGTTAACCCTCGCAAGGCTGCAGGCCCAAACGGCATCCCCAGCCGCGCCCTCAGAGCATGCGCAGACCAGCTGGCTGGTGTGTTTACGGACATATTCAATCAATCCCTATCCCAGTCTGCTGTTCCCACATGCTTCAAGAGGGCCACCTTTGCTCCTGTTCCCAAGAAAGCTAAGGTAACTAAGCTAAACTAAGCTAAACGACTACCGCCCCATAGCACTCACTTCCGTCATCATGAAGTGCTTTGAGAGACTAGTCAAGGACCATATCACCTCCACCCTACCTGTCACCCTAGACCCACTCCAATTTGCTTACCGCCCAAATAGGTCCACAGACGATGCAATCTCAACCACACTGCACACTGCCCTAACCCATCTGGATAGGGGAATACCTATGTGAGAATACTGTTCATCGACTACAGCTCGGCATTTAACACCATAGTACCCTCCAAGCTCGTCATCAAGCTCGAGATCCTGGGTCTCGACCCCGCCCTGTGCGACTGGGTACTGGACTTCCTGACGGGCCACCCCCAGGTGGTGAGGGTAGGCAACAACATCTCCACCCCGCTGATCCTCAACACTGGGGCCCCACAAGGGTGCGTTCTGAGCCCTCTCCTGTACTCCCTGTTCACCCACGACTGCGTGGCCACGCACACCTCCAACTCAATCATCAAGTTTGCGGACGACACAACAGTGGTAGGCTTGATTACCAACAACGACGAGACGGCCTACAGGGAGGAGATGAGGGCCCTCGGAGTGTGGTGTCAGGAAAATAACCTCACACTCAACGTCAAAAAAAGGAGATGATTGTGGACTTCAGGAAACAGCAGAGGGAACACCCCCTTATCCACATCGATGGAACAGTAGTGGAGAGGGTGGCAAGTTTTAAGTTCCTCGGCATACACATCACAGACAAACTGAATTGGTCCACTCACACAGACAGCATCGTGAAGAAGGCGCAGCAGCGCCTCTTCAACCTCAGGAGGCTGAAGAAATTCGGCTTGTCACCAAAAGCACTCACAAACTTCTACAGATGCACAATCGAGAGCATCCTGGCGGGCTGTATCACCGCCTGGTACGGCAACTGCACCGCCCTCAACCGTAAGGCTCTCCAGAGGGTAGTGAGGTCTGCACAACGCATCCCCGGGGCAAACTACCTGCCCTCCAGGACACCTACACCACCCGATGTTACAGGAAGGCCATAAAGATCATCAAGGACATCAACCACCCGAGCCACTGCCTGTTCACCCCGCTATCATCCAGAAGGCGAGGTCAGTACAGGTGCATCAAAGCTGGGACCGAGAGACAGAAGCTGTTTTTCAATAAACAGCCACTCTCTGTTAAGGCATTGAGTGGCAGACTGTCAATGACAGCCACCACTTTAATCATGGGAATTGATGGGAAATGGCTAGCCACTTTAAACAATGCTACCCTTACCCTACATTGTTCACATATGCATACGTTGATACTGTACTCTATATCATCGACTGCATCCAACATGTATCACAGCCACTTTAATAATGGGACTTATCTGATATGGAAATGATGATATCAAATATATGCTGCTAGCCACTTTAAACAATGCTTTATCCCCTAATATAATGTTTTACGTTATTACTGCCGGAACTAGAAGCACAAGCATTATTCATCATCATATGTATGTGACAAATAAAATTTGATTTGATTTGATTTGGTATATACTGTACTCTATATCATCTACTGCATCTTTATGTAATACATGTATCACTAGCCACTTTAACTATGCCACTTTGTTTACATACTCATCTCATATGTATATACTGTACTCGATACCATCTACTGCATCTTGCCTATGCTGCTCTGTACCATCACTCATTCATATATCTTTATGTACATATTCTTTATCCCCTTACACTGTGTATAAGACAGTAGTTTTGGAATTGTTAGTTAGATGACTTGTTGGTTATTACTGCATTGTCGGAACTAGAAGCACAAGCATTTCGCCACACTCGCATTAACATCTGCTAACCAGGTGTATGTGACAAATAAAAGTTGATTTAATATGATTTGAAAGAGAAAAAAAACTTCTGACCCACTGGAATTGTGATACAGTGAATTATGAGTGAAATAATCTGTCTGTAAACAATTTGTTGGAAAATGACTTGTGTCGTGCACAAAGTAGATGTCCTAACCGACTTGCTAAAACTAGTTTGTTCACAAGAAATTTGTGGAGTGGTTGAAAAACAAGTTTTAATGACTCTAACCTAAGTGTATGTAAACTTCCGACTTCAACTGTATATTTGGATGTTTGGTACAAAACGGGCAAATACAGATCAACAAAACCAAAAAACTCTTTCACTCCAAAACCTGCAAAATATCCCTTTTTTTTAACAAGTCGATGTAAGGTACTGCCGTTTGGTCACAGAGGCCTCAGTAGTATACAGTACTACTGTTCTGTTATAATCTTCCACCCGGCACAGCCAGGAGAGAACTGGCTCTCTTGAGTAGTTGCCTGCCTGGTCCGTCTTGTCTTTTGCCCTGAACACCAAGTTGATTTCGGCTCAGTGTGTGTGTGCCACATGTAATAAAGTAGCTACTGTAGGTTATCACACTGTGGTCATTGTTGACTGCCCTTTTGAACCCACCATTAATCCAAGCTCCATCTCAACTCCCATGCCGCACAGACACGCACACACACATCAACCCCCCCCCCCGCGCACACACACACACAAACTCACACTCAACCCCACCCCCTCACCCACACACACAAACACAAACCCCTCACCCACACACCAAACACACACCCCTCACACACACACACACACACACACACACACACACACACACACACACACACACACACACACACACACACACACACACACACACACACACACACACACACACACACACACACACACACACACACACAGGCCCTGGTCTAAAGTAGTGCACTACAAAAGAAATAGGGTTCCATTTGGATGCAGATCTTCACTGGAAGCCCTTTACCTCAGGTCACTGCTGGCTGGACAATTGATTTTCCATGGCTCATCTCCCTGCTCTGTCTGCATTTGTTCCACATTCACACAGTGTGTGTGTGTGTGTGTGTGTGTGTGTGTGTGTGTGTGTGTGTGTGTGGTAGAAGGAAAACTCAGAGGAAAACATCTAGCAGCCAGACTGCATGGTTAAAAAGAGAAATGGGTGGCGGTTGGGGCAGTCAGTCTGACTAGATGTGTGTGTGGTCTCATCTGGTCCCTACGGACTATCCCTCATAACAAGGCCTAGGCAGAGGTCAGCTAGCTAGCCACCTAGGGTGCCTGTGTGTGTGTGTGTGTGTGTGTGTGGCCTACTGTAGGCTGTGTGAGATGGTATGAATCAGGACGAGGGGAAAACCTTTCATCCGACAAAGCTACAAAAACCTTATCAGAACAAAACAAAACACCAACCAGTGAACTAGTCTCTCACTTATGACAGACCACAGAGCTAGCTGTTAGAGGAACTAGCTTGGTGACAGACACAGTGTGACCATAAACACTGAGTCACACAGAGCACAGCTGCAATGGGGAGTAATACCACGGTAAAAAGAAGACATTTCTGAAAGGAAGACATTCTTCTTATTGCCATCTATTGAATTCATTTTCAGGTAGCCTTACCTGTGTAATTGCACACACACTAACTTGGCTCACAATAGAAGAGGATGATAAAGAATGCAATACAACTGAGGTACTTCACATCATGAAATACTATCACATCACAAGCCATCAGGTTTACTGCAGATAATAAAACGTGTTCTTTTAAGAGTTGAATCGCATTATTTAAAAAAAATATGGCCTTCGTTAAGGGGTTTAGCAAACTAAGTCATGAAGCTCCAATGAGTGTAAAAGCAAGGCAGTGGTTATGAGTTATACATTAGCTGTGCTTGATCGAGCTTGCCTGGCACAATGGGACCAATGGAATAGCCCCAAAAGTGCTACACCCACCCATCTGACACTCCAGTTAGGCTCAAGCCAATGCTCAAAGACTATTTGAACCCATGCAAGTCTGGTTGAGACCAGGCGTACAGCTACCATGCAGTCACATTCCTCCATGTTTAGAAGGAGAGCGAGAATGGAGCAAGGCCTGCATACATGTACATCTGCCTGCTGCCTCCATTTACACAGGGGGCTTTGCACCAGTTTTACTGCCCTATAACCAGCCCACAGTACACAGCTGGTAATACTCCTTTATCTCTCTTTCGCTTTCTCTGTCTGTCTGTCTGTCTGTCTGTCTGTCTGTCTGTCTGTCTGTCTGTCCGTCTGTCTGTCTGTCCGTCCGTCTGTCCGTCCGTCCGTCTGTCTGTCTGTCCGTCTGTCCGTCCTGCCCGCCCTGCCTGCCCTGCCCGTCTGCCCGCCTGCCTGCCTGCCTGCCTGCCTGCCTGCCTGCCTGCCTGCCTGCCTGCCTCTCGTTCTCGTTCTCTCAGGGAGTGAGGTGGTTAATGCACCCATTGGGAATTGCAAAGGCAGCTTTTGGGATGTGCGTGTGTCTGTGTGTGTGTGCTCGGAGAACACCTGTGTCTGTAATCACTTACAGCAGGGCCAAGTCAAACCTGTGGACAAACAAGAGTGCACCTTGTATCAAGTACTCCTGCTACCCTCTGCCCAGCCCCCAATAACCTTTTATGCTTCAATGTGAATGTTTACACACGCTCAGGAACCACGCCTCCAACAGGCCAGCATGCCACCTCGCAAATCAGACACCTGTTGGCACATGTGTACCTACATGTGTGTGTACCTATGTATGTATGTGTGTGTGTTGTTGGCACGATTTAACAGGAGTTAAATCACTGAGTTCTTTCCGATGGCCTACTACTCTCCCACTCTATGACTAACCCATCAGGGTCAGTAGGAGAGGGTCATACACCTCTCTCAGTCTCCTCTGAGCTTTAACCTCTGATCTCAGCACAGGACGTGGTCACAACAGGAAGATACACATCATACAGTATATCATCATAACCTTAACGCCAACAAATAACATGGTTAATATCTTTGCAAGCTGCTCTAGTAGTCTTGGTAGTGGCTGTAGTAGTAGTGACTAGGAGACATGAAGCAGAAATGAGATGAGGTAACTAGCTAGTGTCTAGTACTGTAATTGTATTCCAAAGCTTTTCAGAAAAATGCAGAATTTTCAAGGCTGACGGAATGCAATATGACATTTGATTAAATACAGTAGTTTGAGGAATGGCCTCGTCTCCGAGCGAAGATCCTCGGAGCTAGATGATGTGATGACAGGAAGCCCTATGCGGGGCTGTTGACACTGAAACAAAATAACATAAGTACCAACACCAGTACCATGAAGCAACAATTGGATCTAAAGATCGAAAACAATGATTCATTATATGTAAAAGAGTTGTATGCAAGGAATCGAACAAAAGTGAGATTATGCTGAAATGGAAAGTATTATATGACATTTTTCAATAGAATCAAACATTTTCTGATATGTTTAGTTGAAATGCTGTGTATGCCTGTACATAGAACCCAATCATGCATGCTGTAATGCAATTTGTAAGATAAGATGAGACGTTTGCTTTGCGTCTAACACAGTCCCGCAGGCAGTAATGTGAAACAATAGGGACATGTGGCAAAGAGTGAGTGTCTGACCCAATGCCGGCCTGCTGAGTGACTCGCATTGTTACATACGTGAAGGTGTAATAATGAATGACTGCAACCTCTACGAGTGTGATCGGATACTCGCCTACTAATGTAGCTATTGATGGCTATGGTAAAATGACCATTGACCTGAGAGAATAGCCAATAGATTGTGGCTAACACATGAGAAGTAGGCAGAGCATGACCAGCGACCTCGTGGCTGGAGAGTGAGGGTGGAATTATACCTAGTGTGGCAGCTGTGTTTGCAGCTCCAGTTCTGAACGCGTGACCAGTAGTTTAGCATTGAGGTGAAAGATAACACCTTTCTATTACTTCAAATCAAAATGTATTTGTCACATGGGCTGAATACAACAGGTGTAAGAAAATATTTACTGGATAAACTAAAGCAAAACAATTGAATAAAATCAAAAAGTAACACAAGAAAATGACATAACAGTAATACAGTTTTATACAGGGGGGTACCGGTACCGAGTCAATGTGCGGAGGTACAGGTTAGTCGAGATCATTTGAAAAGTGACTATGCGTAGGCTATAGCTATAGTGATTAGGGTGAAAAGACCAGATCAGAAAAAAACAAATCACGTGAAGGAATGAAAGTGACAGAAGAAGTTGTGAACTCGCAATTAGAAAGAAACTATGGAAAACCTATAAGAAGGCAACCTTGCAAAAACGTCAATGCGGGTAAGCCGCTTTGTCTGAGGGTTGCGAGTATATGCTGTAGAGATCAAAAAATTGTTCTGTTGTGATAAAGAAGAGTCGAGCTAATTGAATACGAATGGGCAAAGATGATACAAGACAAAGCAACAAGACGTAATAGTTGCCTGAATTAATGTGATTCACCAAGGGTGTGACATGCTGTCGCTAGGCCTATTAGTTGAGGCCCACTATAGAGTTACCGTTTATCTGTAATGTACGTATTGCAGTTTTGGGTTCACGGTTCGGTTCTGTTCTGTTTCAGTACAGCGGGAAAGTTCATTTTTGTTTATTTAAGAAAACAGGAAGTGTTGTTATTCCTGATTCCATATATCATGAGACATATAATGTCTAATGAGAGCACAATTAAATGAAAACACACGATTACTCATCAACAACACCAAAATAAAGCTACTACCCATTTGCTGAAATAGGTGTGAGAAGGCAAAGTTCATAACGTCGCTCGAGCGCGTTCACAATGTGTTCAAACCCCCCTATTCTTCTCACCCACCGAGAATGGGGGCATTTCAGCGGCTATAAACATACTTATCGCTCTTCTAATTGATTTGGCCTGGTCAGAAGCAGCTGCAAAGGGCTGCATGAGTGCAAAGGGGAGATGAAGTTGTGCTGTGTTTTTTTTTGTGTTTCCGTCTTCCTCCGGTGGTAGGTATAGTGTGGGGTGCTGCTAACAGCCGGGCTACTGAGTGGCTGGGAGGTTACCATCATGGTAGGCTGCCTATCAGACAACCCTTGGAATTGTTCCAGCAATGTGTTTAATGCTCGGTCATGGTGTTCGGCCAAGGGCTGGAACCCTTCCGTATTATTTTTAATTTTTTTATTAGACCTTTATTTAACTACGCAAGACACATTCTTATTTACAATGACGGCCTAGGAACAGTGGGTTAACTGCCTTGTTCAGGGGCAGAATGACAGATTTTCACCTTGTCAGCTCAGGGATTTGATCTAGCTAGCAACCTTTTGGTTACTGGCCCAACTCTCTAACACACTGGGCTACCTGTTGCCACGAAGAAACTCCTCGTGCCTTCCAATGGTGGCTCCTTGGGAGGAGATGGCGTTGCGGAGCTGGTTCGAGTCTGCTGGGTCAGTCATGGCCAGTTCGTACTATCACATTTCAGGAGAAGACCCAGATGCAGACAGTGTCGAAGTAACAAAAGTTTATTACTAGAACCGGGGGCAGATAAAACAACAGGTCAAGGGCAGGCAGAGGTCAATAATCCGGCATTGTCTCAGGATGGTAAGTTGGTGGTTGAAGATATCCCTCTAGTGGTGTGGGGGCTGTGCTTTGGCAAAGTGTGTGGGGTTATATCTTTCCTGTTTGGCCCTGTCCGGGGGTATCATCGGATGGGGCCACAGTGTCTCCTGACCCCTCCTGTCTCAGCCTCCAGTATTTATGGTGCAGTAGTTTATGTGTCGGGGGCTAGGGTCAGTTTGTTATGTCTGGAGTACTTCTCCTATCTTATCCGGTGTTCTGTGTGAATTTAAGTATGCTCTCTCTAATTCTCTCTTTCTTTCTCTCTCTCTGGCAGGAGCTGAGCCCTAGGACCATGCCTCAGGACTACCTGGCATGATGACTCCTTGCTGTCCCCAGTCCACCTGGCCGTGCTGCTGCTCCAGTTTCAACTGTTCTGCCTGTGATTATTATTATTTGACCATGCTGGTCATTTATGAACATTTGAACATCTTGGCCATGTTCTGTTATAATCTCCACCCGGCACAGCCAGAATAGGACTGGCCACCCCTCATAGCCTGGTTCCTCTCTAGGTTTCTTCATAGGTTTTAGCCTTTCTAGGGAGTTTTTCCTAGCCTCCGTGCTTCTACACCTGCATTGCTTGCTGTTTGAGGTTTTAGGCTGGGTTTCTGTTCAGCACTTTGAGATATCAGCTGATGTACGAAGGGCTATATAAATACATTTGATTAGATTTGATTTGATTTGAGTCCAAAAGGTACAGAACGGCAGGCAGTCTCGGGATCAGGGCAGGCAGAGGTCAATAATCCAGGGTGGTGTGACAAGGTACAAAACGGCAGGCAGGATCAGGGTCAGGGCAGGCAGAATGGTCAAAACCGGGAAAACTAGAAAAAGATAGGAGCAAGGGGAAAAATGCTGGTAGGCTTGACGAATAAAACGAACTGGTAACAGATAGACAGAGTATAAATACACTGGGGATAATGGGGAAGATGGGCGACACCTGGAGGGGTTGGAGACAAGGACAAAGACAGGTGAAACAGATCAGGGTGTGACACTCAAGAGGCATAGGAATACAACGCAGCTTAATGGCATCGGACCGAGGCTCTGCATCTGTCCTCGTGCTCCTAGACCTTAGTGCCGCTTTTGATACCATCGATCACCACATTCTTTTGGAGAGATTGGAAACCCAAATTGGTCTACACGGACAAGTTCTGGCCTGGTTTAGATCTTATCTGTCGGAAAGATATCAGTTTGTCTCTGTGAATGGTTTGTCCTCTGACAAATCAACTGTAAATTTCGGTGTTCCTCAAGGTTCCGTTTTAGGACCACTATTGTTCTCACTATATATTTTACCTCTTGGGGATGTTATTCGAAAACATAATGTAAACTTTCACTGCTATGCGGATGACACACAGCTGTACATTTCAATGAAACATGGTGAAGCCCCAAAATTGCCCTCGCTAGAAGCATGTGTTTCAGACATAAGGAAGTGGATGGCTGCAAATTTTCTACTATTAAACTCGGACAAAACAGAAATGCTTGTTCTAGGTCCCAAGAAACAAAGAGATATTCTGTTGAATCTGACAATTAATCTTAATGGTTGTACAGTCGTCTCAAATAAAACTGTGAAGGACCTCGGCGTTACTCTGGACCCTGATCTCTCTTTTGAAGAACATATCAAGACCATTTCAAGGACATCTTTTTTCCATCTACGTAACATTGCAAAAATCAGAAACTTTCTGTCCAAAAATGACGCAGAAAAATTAATCCATGCTTTTGTCACTTCTAGGTTAGACTACTGCAATGCTCTATTTTCCGGCTACCCGGATAAAGCACTAAATAAACTTCAGTTAGTGCTAAATACGGCTGCTAGAATCCTGACTAGAACCAAAAAATTTGATCATATTACTCCAGTGCTAGCCTCTCTACACTGGCTTCCTGTCAAAGCAAGGGCTGATTTCAAGGTTTTACTGCTAACCTACAAAGCATTACATGGGCTTGCTCCTACCTATCTCTCTGATTTGGTCCTGCCGTACATACCTACACGTACGCTACGGTCACAAGACGCAGGCCTCCTAATTGTCCCTAGAATTTCTAAGCAAACAGCTGGAGGCAGGGCTTTCTCCTATAGAGCTCCATTTTTATGGAACGGTCTGCCTACCCATGTCAGAGACGCAAACTCGGTCTCAACCTTCAAGTCTTTACTGAAGACTCATCTCTTCAGTGGGTCATATGATTGAGTGTAGTCTGGCCCAGGAGTGGGAAGGTGAACGGAAAGGCTCTGGAGCAACGAACCGCCCTTGCTGTCTCTGCCTGGCCGGTTCCCCTCTTTCCACTGGGATTCTCTGCCTCTAACCCTATTACAGGGGCTGGGTCACTGGCTTACTGGGGCTCTCTCATGCCGTCCCTGGAGGGGGTGCGTCACCTGAGTGGGTTGATTCACTGTTGTGGTCATCCTGTCTGGGTTGGCGCCCCCCCCCTTGGGTTGTGCCGTGGCGGAGATCTTTGTGGGCTATACTCAGCCTTGTCTCAGGATGGTAAGTTGGTGGTTGAAGATATCCCTCTAGTGGTGTAGGGGCTGTGCTTTGGCAAAGTGGGTGGGGTTATATCCTTCCTGTTTGGCCCTGTCCGGGGGTGACCTCGGATGGGGCCACAGTGTCTCCTGACCCCTCCTGTCTCAGCCTCCAGTATTTATGCTGCAGTAGTTTATGTGTTGGGGGGCTGGGGTCAGTTTGTTATATCTGGAGTACTTCTCCTGTCCTATTCGGTGTCCTGTGTGAATCTAAGTGTGCGTTCTCTAATTCTCTCCTTCTCTCTTTCTTTCTCTCTCTCGGAGGACCTGAGCCCTAGGACCTGAGCTCCAGGACTACCTGACATGATGACTCCTTGCTGTCCCCAGTCCACCTGGCCATGCTGCTGTTCCAGTTTCAACTGACCTGAGCCCTAGGACAATGCCCCAGGACTACCTGACATGATGACTCCTTGCTGTCCCCAGTCCACCTGGCCATGCTGCTGCTCCAGTTTCAACTTCCACCTGACTGTGCTGCTGCTCCAGTTTCAACTGTTCTGCCTTATTATTATTCGACCATGCTGGTCATTTATGAACATTTGAACATCTTGGCCATGTTCTGTTATAATCTCCACCCGGCACAGCCAGAAGAGGACTGGCCACCCCACATAGCCTGGTTCCTCTCTAGGTTTCTTCCTAGGTTTTGGCCTTTCTAGGGAGTTTTTCCTAGCCACCGTGCTTCTACACCTGCATTGCTTGCTGTTTGGGGTTTTAGGCTGGGTTTCTGTACAGCACTTTGAGATATCAGCTGATGTACGAAGGGCTATATAAATAAATTTGATTTGATTTGATTTAGGCATCACCTATAGGCCTAGTATTTTCATTTTGTAAATGTTTTTTTAATGTATTCATTCCGGTTCACAGTGCGGACTGAACCGAAGTCCCTGTACTGAACGGTTCGGTATGAATATATATGCACAGTTACACCCTTAAAGGTCAATAAACTGCAGATGGCTGATCCCGAAAATCCCCCAAAAGTACACGGATGGGAAGCATCTGTAGTAAAAACCTGTCTAACATATAATGAATACATTTGAATAAATAACAGATCTTGAGATCGTAAAACAAATCAAGGACCAACCATAAAAAAAAACGTAATTAATAGTGTTATGAAAAACTGAGTGCTAACCAAGGACGGGCAGGTGCCAGTGACGTATCCTATCCCTCAGGGGAGATTTCAGCGTCTGACAACACAGAAGCTAATGACGGTCATTGGAAAACTGTTGCTAAAATAACAGCAAGTGAGAGAACATGGGTAAGTTGACACATAAATATATCCCAACAGCAGCGTGAGGAATGTGCATTATTGTGCCGTGCTTATAGACTATAAGGTAAATAGGTAAATGAGATTCCACACATGGCTAATAGGAAAGAGGAGAAGAAACAGGACACCAAGCTGATGATGATACGTTTGTATTCATTGCCACTATGCCCGTAGAATAGGAAACAAAGTTCATTATGTTGAGCTTACTGGATGAAGATAAACGAGCATTGAGACCAGCCTTCCTGGTTTAACTAAACTACATTATAAAACTCCCAACATCCCCCCACACAGACATCAACACAGCCCTGGCTGACAACACGCACACAGCTCTCTCTGAAAGCAGCACAGCAGCACTGCAGCAGCAGACAGCTCTTAACGGGGGTTCACCCCGCTGTTGGTGAAAGTTCGAGACTGTCAACTTCACAGTTGGTTGCCTAGCAACAGGGTCACACTCCCTCTTGGCGTGCTGCCGCTGTGACTGTCGCTAGACGGGGAGCTTGGGCCCTAGTAACAAAGACATCAGATGCTACTTCTCACTGCTCGTCTGCAGACACCTCAACTAATGTCCTAACGGCCGGTAGAGGGGAGAGAGAGGTGGTATGTTTCTGTGTGTGTGTGTGCTCTACATGTTTTTCTCTCTATTTGTGTGTGTGTGTGTGTGTGTGTGTGTCTACTCCACACAACGGAAGCTGTTCTCACGGGGGCTCGTCATGAGCTACAAAGAGACACTTCTGGGTGGGTGACTGGTCAAATAGGAGCACAATAACACACGGCTACAGCGCTGCAGCTGCAGCCAGTCCCTGTGGTGGACAGGAGCATGGTTAGGAAACAATGGTGTGTGTGTGTCAATGGAGTGTGTATGGTGTGTGTATGTGGACAGGGTTAGAGTTAGGAAACGATGCCATTACATGGAGAGGAAGTAGACAACTCTGGCCTACACATTTTATGTGCTCCATCCACAGCACAAAGTAGACTGGAACCTAATAATTGTGGTGGGTCTATTTGCCATTTGAACCACTAGATCAACCTAATGTAATGATTCAAAGGCCTCAGTACTAACCTTGCTGAGCAGCATGGGAACTGAGTTTCACAAAGTTAATTTCATAAATGTGTTTTAGCTGAATTTCTAGGGATTTGACGTAAGATGATGTGATATGTTTCTTACGATATATGACATATCCAATTGCCAGACGGCCAAAACAAAAGTGAAAAAAATGAACAAAATCATTTTTACTCATTTTTAGTTACTTCTGTTTCTAAATCAGTATTCGTATGCTAGAATTTCTATTGAAAAACACACAATTTCCTTGTATAATGCCAGTAACCAAATGTCTCCCCATTACATTTTTAATAAGATTCACAGTAATTTGACAAAAACCTAGATAAAAAGCTATTGGTATTATGATGATGTTTCTTGCCTCATGCTTAACAATTATTTTTACATTTTGTTCAAGACAACACCTTTATTTCCTTATATTTATTGGTGTCACCGGGCCGTAGGACATTATGTCCAACAGATGGACAATACACAACAGGCAGTCAAATGTTACTGTAACGACCGTTGGTGGAAGAAGGTGAGGACCAAGATGCAGCGTGGTAAGTGTTCATCATTATTTTAATAAACTGAACACTAAATACAACAAGGAACAAAAGAAACAACCGAAACAGCTCCGTCAGGTGCAAAACACACTAAACAGAAAATAACTACCCACAAAACCCATATGTGCAAGAGCTACCTAAGTATGGTTCTCAATCAGAGACAACGACAGACTGCCCCTGATTGAGAACCATACCCGGGCAAAAACAAAGAAATACAAAAACATAGAAAAAAGAACATAGAACGCCACCCTAGTCACACCCTGGCCTAACCAAAATAGAGAATAAAAAGCCTCTCTGTGGCCAGGGCGTGACAGTTACGGTTATAACATAACTAATGACACTTTGAAGTTTCTAAGCACTGTAAAACGCAACCTCTAAACATCAGCCATGGATCCTCATTAATATATTTAAAGTGTACTCATTCCAAATGAAGGGCATCGGAAGAGTCCTGTATTGTTATTTTTCTTCACTACCTCCCTGAGTTGGGAGTTGGTCATTTGCCTGCCTGGTGCCTTCTTGGGATGTGTTAGCTATTTCTTAAGCTCCCTCCCTGGTATCTAACCCTGATTCCGAATTACCCGTGGTCACCATGGTATGCACAGAAAGTACCATTAATAAGGCAGACATTCGAATTAGACATCAGCGCATCACCAGTCGAGGTTCTAGTCACCAAAAGCGTATGTGGTGGCCGAGAGTACCCCGCATGGGTTTTGGGTGTGAATAAATGCACGCATCATCGAAGGTCAGCACTTGTTGGCAAGTATTAGCTCTATGATTTCTGCAGTCATCCAAGTAACATTGCAATCAAAGGAACCATAACTAATTTAATGAGCCATTTTACAGTTTCACCATACCTGCAGTGTACTAAGACTGGCATGGCTTAATTTTTGAGACAAGACTGGCAGGATCACTCAGGTAGACCCCCACAACATTGAGGTGTACCTGGGCACACAGCGAGGCGCAAGGGCACAGTCCCCGAGTGAAGGAGGAGACCCAAGCACACCCATGCACACCCAGTGGCAGGCCCTGGCCTTAACAACAGCAGTGGGAGCTGTGGGAGCTGAGGCACCACTCACGGGGTATTCTGTTGGAGGGTTTTCTGGCGTACAATAGAGCCAATGGGTTTGAAAAACTCAATGTGTCTCTGATGCTGGAGGGTTAAATGGTCACATGCAGGGTGTGAGAAACCGTAGGAGAATGAAAATGTAAATATTGCACTCAGAACCACTTAAAATGATCAAAATCAAATCGGTATAATACAAATAAGTGTTAAAAGTGGAGTGACAGCTATTTCACCATCTTCATGTCACAACAAGAGAAAAAAGCTGTCACACCAGTGGAAATCTCAGGCTGTATGGTCCATTTTTGGCCTTATTGTCTACTATTTGATTTGACCACAACAAAAATGTAACTTCAATTTCTTTCAACACATTCAAAAGGCGTCACACCAAAGGCCTAAGAAATGTACCCCTTTTATGGCAACAGCAGAAAAGTGCAATATTAATGATAAATATTTCTGATAAAGCTCACAATCTCTCCAGACGATGTGCTCCTGAAATGTCTTGTGTAGTTCCTCATTGCAAGAGTCCCCAGTGAAATGGCTCCCAAATGCTGGCTTGTTGTTAATCACAGAATTGTGTCACACAATGTGGACATTGATTTTAGGGACCAGGTTTAATCAATCAGAACTATTTGGAAATATCATGAATGGACTTGGGGACTACTGTTTCTTGACATAGACACAGGGAATTTTATGAATGTTTTCATTCATAAACTTACGTTCAAAGTTCCACAAACTTAACTGGAACAGTGGACCATTACCATGTTTGTAATTGTCCACTTACCAATTGTAAACAAATAATCCACTGCATGAATTTACTCATGATCAAAGTTTTTTAAAAACAAAGCTTTTAGTAATATGTCACAATTTTATCCAATTCATCTAAGTTTGACATTATGAACAAAAAACCACCCATGTCAACTACCCATACACCATGGGGACACAAAACTCACTGACTGTGGTGCTTTTCTCCTGGAGTATTTTTTATGTCCACACCTCTCCTGAGAACACCACTGTTGATGTTGGCTGGCTGAATGTGGGCCCTGGCAGAGGCTGCTGAGGGCTAGGTAGCAGTGCTGGACAGGGCTAGGTAGCAGTGTGTGTGTGTGTGTGTGTGTGTGTGTGTGTGTGTGTGTGTGTCTCTGTCTCTCAGTGTGTGTGTGTTTATGTGCATGCATGTTTCAGATGTACGTGTGTATATACAGTAAATTCGGAAAGTATTTGACCCCTTGACTTTTGCCACATTTTGTTACATTACAGCCTTATTCTAACATTGATTAAAACACATTTTTCCTCATCAATCTAAACACAACACCGCAAGTCTTCTTAGGTATGACACTACAAGCTTGGCACACCTGTATTTGGGGAGTTCCTCCCATTCTTCTCTGCAGATCCTCTCAAGCTCTGTCAGGTTGGATGGGGAGCATTGCTGCACTGCTATTTTCGGGTCTCTCCAGAGATGTTCGATCGGGTTCAAGTCCAGGCTCTGGCTGGGCCACTAAAGGACATTCAGAGACTTGTCCCGAAGCCACTCCTGCGTTGTCCTGGATGTGTGCTTAGGGTCGTTGTCCTGTTGGAAGGTGAACCTTCACCCCAGTCTGAGGTCCTGAGCGCTCTGGAGCAGGTTTTCATAAAGGATCTTTGCTCCGTTCATCTTTGCCTCAATCCTGACTAGTTTCCCAGTCCCTGAAAAACATCCCCACAGCATGATGCTTCCACCACTATGCTTCACCACAGGTATGGTGCCAGATTTTCTCCAGACGTGACGCTTGGCATTCAGGCCAAAGAGTTCAATCTTGGTTTCTCATGGTCAGAGAGTCTTTAGGTGCCTTTTGGCAAACTCCAAGCGGGCTGTCATGTGCCTTTTACTGAGGAGTGGCTTCCGTCTGGCCACCCTACCATAAAGGCCTGATTGGTGGAGTGCTGCAGAGATGGTTGTCCTTCTGCGAGGTTCTCCCATCTCCACAGAGGAACTCTGGAGCTCTGTCAGAGTGCCCATCGGGTTCTTGGTCACCTCCCTGACCGAGGCTCTTTCCCCCCGATTGCTCAGTTTGGATGTCAGCCAGCTCTAGGAAGAGTCTTCTTCTATTTAAGAATGATGGAGGCCACTGTGTTCTTGGTGACCTTTAATGCTGCAGAAATGTTTTTGTATCCTTCAATAGATCTGTGCCCTGACACAATCTTGTCTCGGAGCTCTAAGTCCTTCAACCTCATGGCTTGGTTTTTGCTCTGACATGCACTGTCAACTGTGGGACCTTATATAGACAGGTGTGTGCCTTTCCAAATCATCAATTTACCACAGGTGGACTCCAATCAAGTTGTAGAAACAGCTCAAGCATGATCAATGGAAACAGGATGCACCCGAGCTCAATTTCGATTTTCATAGCAAAGGCTCTGAATACTTATGTAAATAAGGTATTTCTGTTTTTTCTTTTAGTACAATTGCAAAAATGTCTAAAAATCTGTTTTCACTTTGTCATTATGGGGTATTGCGTGTAGATTGCTGAGTATTTTTTTTTATTCAATCCATTTTAAAATAATGTTGAAATCGTAACAAAATGTGGAAAAAGTCAAGGGGTCTGAATACTTTCCGAAGGCACAGTACATACAGTTAGGTCAGTGGAGGCTGCTGAGTGGCGGATGGCTCCTAATAATTGCTGGAATGGAGCAAATGAAATAGCATCAAACACATGAAAACCATGTGTTCGATGTATTCAATACCATTCCACTTATTCCGTTCCAGCCATTACCATGATCCCGTCCTCCTCAATTAAGGTGCCACCAACCTCCTGTGAGTCAGGTCCATGATTATTGACACCCTTGATAAAGATAAGCAAAAAATACTATAAAATAAACAATACAAATACTGAGCTATATTGTACGTTCAAAAATACCGGGAAATTATATTATTCTATAATATAATTTGCTTCCACTGGTCCTGGGGCCCTTGTTAAGACCAACGGCATCATTAACTATATTTACCAATGTGACATTCATCAGGAGGCTGACATGCAAGTGGATCTTCCAGCACGAATCATAATCCACAAAGAAATGGTTAATTGACCACAAAATGTATATGTTGCAATGGCCATCACAGTCTCCGGAACTTGAACCCCATTGAACACCTGTGGTTTGAATTGAAGAGGCCAGTCCATAAGCGCAGACCAAGGATATGAAGGATCAGGAAAGATTCTTAATGGAGGAATGGTCTAAGATCCCTCCCGATGTGTTCTCCAATCTCATTAAACATTTTAGAAAAAGGCTCAGTGTTATTATCCTCGCAAAAGGGAGGGTGCTGGAATATTTTGACCCCTACCTTCAAAAACGTTTTTAAAAAACTTTTAAACAAAAATCTCTTATCTCTGAGCAATTGTAGTAGTATAAATTAATATAAATTCCCAATTATTTTGGGTGCCAGTAATTATGTACCTGACTGTATGTAGGAGTACAAGCCACTGTAGAGTTACATTGAATCTTACTCAGCAAGTTCCTAAAGCAGTGGAATCATTAAACAGTTCATTCAGGAAGCCAACAGGTCATGACATAATTTCCTCGCTGCCAGTCCAGGATGCAACAATATGAGTTACTGGTTCCACCACTGTTGATTATCAGGGCTTCTCTTACACGTCCATTGTACAGTTAGTTTACAGAGTGAGGGACATCCAAAACCAATCCTTAAAGTGGAACTGACTGGGTGACATGAAACAGACAATCATGATATCAATCAAGAATATAAAATTCCCAGTTTATGTTTCAAAACCAACTTTATAAGAGGTTCTAAAAATAGTACAGCAAGGCATTGTTGGAAGAATAGATTGATACAGTTCAATGCATGATAAATATACACTGAACCAAAATACAAAAAATGCAACATGTAAAGTATTGGTCCCATGTTTCATGAGCTGAAATAAAAAATCACATTTCTCCTTTGCCCAGATTATCCAGCCACCTGACAGGTTTGGCATATCAAGAAGCTGTTTAAACAGCATAATCATTACATAGGTGCACCTTGTGCTGGGGACAATGAAAGGCCACTTAAAAATGTGCAGTTTTGTCGCAAAATACAATGCCACAGATGCTGAGTAGTATTTCTGTCTGTAATAAAGCCCTTTTGTGGGGAAAAACTCAGAAGTACGAGCATCGTTTATCAGTGCAATTTCGACGGCCAACTAGCTGAAAAAGTTTGAGAGGGTATATCTACTGTAGATAGTGTTTCCTCGTTAGATTTGAGCTAATCTCCCTTTGACTAGCATTAGTTGTTGTTGATGTGCACAGCCAACTGAGGGAGAGAGCCTACCTTTTCATGGTTGTTTGATCAATAGGACTGTGAAGTAACCAAATGTAAAAGGACTCCTGTGGTATTTACATACACTGTACTTGCAGAAATCCATTCAATTGTATTTTGTGGCTTTTGGTGAATGCGTTCTAATGATCTAAAGTCGCGCTGATGCTACTGTATGTGAACACAGAGTCCAGTTCAAAGTGAATGATGCCAGGCCAGTGTGACAAATAGTTTATTTGCAAATACAGTTGAAGTCGAAAGTTTACATACACCTTAGCAAAATATATTTCAACTCAGCTTTTACAATTTCTGACATATAATCCAAATAAAAATTCCCTGTTTTAGGTCAGTGTGTGTTAGGTGTTAGGATCAACACTATATTTTAAGAATGTGAAATGTCAGAATAACAGTAGAGAGAATTATTTATTTCAGCTTTTATTTCTTTCATCACATTCCCAGTGGGTCAGAAGTTTACATACACTCAATTAGTATTTGGTAGCATTGCCTTTAAATTGTTTAACTTGGGTCAAACGTTTCTGGTAGCCTTCCACAAGCTTCCCACAATAAGTTGGGTGGATTTTGTCCCATTCCTCCTGACAGAGTTGGTGTAACTGAGTCAGGTTTGTAGGCCTCCATGCTTACACACGCTTTTTCAGTTCTGTCCACACATTTTCTATAGGATTGAGGTCAGGGCTTTGTGATGGCCACTCCAATATCTTGACTTTGTTGTCCTGAAGCCATTTTCCCACAACTTTGGAAGTATGCTTGGAGTCATTGTCCATTTGAGACCAAGCTTTAACTTCCTGACTGAGGTCTTGAAATGTTGCTTCAGTATATGCACATCCTTTTCTTGCCTCACGATGCCATCTATTTTGTGATGTGCACCAGACCCTCCTGCAGCAAAGCACCCCCACAACATGATGCTGCCACCCCCGTGCTTCATGGTTTGGATGATGTTCTCCGGCTTTCCTCCAAACACAAACGGTCATTATGGCCAAACAGTTCTATTTTTGTTTCGAAAGACCAGAGGACATTTCTTCAAAAAGTACTATCTTTGTCACCATGTGCAGATGCAAACCATAGTCTGGCTTTTTTATGGCGGTTTTGGAGCAGTGGCTTCTTACTTGCTGAGTGGCCTTTCAGGTTATGTCGATATAGGACTAATTTTACTGTGGATATTGATAATTTTGTACCTGTGTCCTCCAGCATTGATGTTCTGGGATTGATTTGCACTTTTCGCACCAAAGTACGTTCATCACTGAGACAGAACGCGTCTCCTTCCTGAGTGGTATGACAGCGGCGTGGTCCCACGGTGTTTATACTATTGTTTGTACAGATGAATTTGGTACCTTCAGGCGTTTGGAAATTGCTTCCAAGGATGAACCAGACTTGTGGTCTTGGCTGATTTCTTTTGATTTTCCCATGATGTCAAGCAAAGAGGCACTGAGTTTGAACATAGGCCTTGAAATACATCCATAGGAACATCTCAAATTGACTCAAATGATGTCAATTAGCCTATCAGAAGCTTCTAAAGCCATGACATAATTTTCTGGAATTTTCCAAGCTGTTTAAAGGCACAGTCAACATAGTGTATGTAAACTTCTGACCCACTGGAATTGTGATACAGTGAATTATAAGTGAAATAATCTGTCTGTAAACAATTGTTGGAAAAATTACTTTTGTCATGCACAAAGTAGATGTCCTAGCCGACTTGCCAAAACTATAGTTAATTAACAAGAAATTTGTGGAGTGGTTAAAAAACGAGTTTTAATGACTCCAACCTAAGTGTATGTAAACTTCCGACTTCAACTGTAGGCCTACTTTAGCTCTGATTGGCTATAGAGCGCTGGTCTGCGTAGACACCGGTCCTGGACAAGGCAGATGTTTTTAATATGTTGTATATACGGCAGTGTCTATTAATTGTCCAAACACACAGCCGCTTTCCCACTCTGTATTGCTATAGAATTTTCACAAATTCCTTAGTATATGTCCTTCCCAAACATTGTATGAATTTATGAAAATGACCATATCA
This sequence comes from Oncorhynchus tshawytscha, assembly GCF_018296145.1. Taxonomy (NCBI): domain Eukaryota; kingdom Metazoa; phylum Chordata; class Actinopteri; order Salmoniformes; family Salmonidae; genus Oncorhynchus; species Oncorhynchus tshawytscha. Next base: position 6,365,695 of record NC_056448.1, read on the forward strand.
ATTAAGTACCTTTTGAATGATAAAACAAATGTCACCTTTATTTTATTAGGCAAGTCAGTTAAGAACAAATTCTTAAAATACCTTACTGTGATTGTTTTCCATTAAAATGGTCAAAAGGAAACAAAAATCACTTTTAAGATAGGACTGTCTTAGAGTGGTCTGAGTGGGGAGGGGAAAACTGAAAACTAGCTTTTATTGGCCGACAGGTTTGGAGCTCTTTTTCTTTTTGGTCTATTATTAACTAAATTACTTTCTGGTGATGTTACCAGGCAGGCCAAAACTCCATCCCACCAAAAACAGGTGGAAATTTCAGGTTGTCTATTCAAATGGCTCTTCCACTAAAAATTCACTATTATAATTTTCACAATGACAGTATTATACCAACCTCATAGTGTGGAAATACATGTACTGTGCCTTCAGAAAGTATTCACACCACTTGACTTTTTCCACACTTTGTTGTGTTACAGCCTGAATTGAACATTGATAACATTTTCTTCCAAAGAAGGGCTCCTTTTGGTAGATAAAAAAACAGGCGTTGAATATCCCTTTGAACATGTTGAAGTTATTAATTAGGCTTTGGATGGTGTATCAATACACCCAGTCACTACAAAGATACAGGCGTCCTTACTAACTCAAGTTTCCAGAGAGGCAGGAAACCACTTAGGGATTTTACCATGAGGCCAGAGGTGACTTTAAAAAAGTTACAGAGTTTAATGGCTGT